>NW_017978802.1:0-758 GCF_001876935.1 Asparagus officinalis | reverse complement strand
TGGCTTTGGCCCTAACTTTTATAGGTTTGACCAGAACGCAAAGAGAGTGGAATACGAGTAGCAAAGAAAATGCCAACTCGTATTATCACTCAAGAGGAGGCTTTAATGTTAGGCGTTTAGGACCTAGCACGTTGAGTCTGAGAAACGCCAACGACGGGCAAATGGAAACGTTGGTGGGTCCATTGTCGTTTGATCTGATCAGTGGATGGTTTGGTGAGGAAAAATTAACCTATCAGAGGATTGGATCTCATCTCACAAAAACGACTCATAAGAGTTAGAGAATGAGAAGAGACATTCCGGCCTTCTGAGTTCGAACGTGAATTTTTTATTCACCAATTCCACAATGATTGGGTTATCCCTAAGAATACCCATGTGGTGTCCTTTCGGGAACTTCCCGATGTATTGGATTATCCACCCCCAGTTTCTCTCTTGGAACTGGGTCTGACTTTGTTATCTGACCGGGTTATCCTTAAGAATATTAGTGTAATATCCTCCAGGAACTTCCCGTCAATGGTAGGAAATAGTTTAGACTCATATACCTGTTGGAGTATCAGGGAGCAGTTTAACCTCTTATACCGATTGGAGGGTCAAGAAGCAGTTTATACTCTTATACTTGTCGGAGTATTGAGAAACAGTTTATACTCGTATACTCTTTGGAGTGATGAGGAGCAGTTTATACTCGTATACTCGTCGGAGTTTGGCCGTTTTCAATTGGCTTACCCTAGCGTTATAACGCCGGCTTCAACCAAGGTCTGGAT
>NW_017978801.1:0-758 GCF_001876935.1 Asparagus officinalis | reverse complement strand
ATCTTGGTCAAACCTTTAAACAGTTAGGACCAAAGCCAAAATCCCCTCTTGATTCCTTCCATGAACAAGGGGTCCACCTTCGACTTGCGTAATCAAACCTATAAAAGTTAGGATTGCTTCCAATCTCAATTGATCAAACCTTATTCAGATTCTCTAAATAGAAATCCCACTTCAAATTTACTTTGTACCAGGAGATAGAATATAAAATTCTTCCTCTCCGATTCTGGGTTCATCTCTACCAACAAAAAAGAGACCAGGAGATAGAATATAAAATTCTTCCTCTCCGATTCTGGGTTCATCTCTACCAACAAAAAAGAGACCAGGAGATAGAATATAAAATTCTTCCTCTCACTGTTTCCCTAATCTCAACAGGAAGTTTCTGGAGAATATCACTCAGAATATTCTTAAGAATAACACAAAAAAGAGACCAGAAGATAGAATATAAAATTCTTCCTCTCCATCATCGGGTTCATCTCTACCAACAAAAAAGAGACCAGGAGATAGAATATAAAATTCTTCCTCTCCATCATCGGGTTCATCTCTACCAACAAAAAAAAAGACCAGGGGATAGAATATAAAATTCTTCCTCTTCATCATTGGGTTCATCTCTACCAACAAAAAAGGGACTATATTACTCCAATAGATACACGAGTCTAAACTGTTTCCCTACCATCAACAGGAAGTTTCTAGAGAATATTACTCAGAATATTCTTAAGAATAACCTGATTACCTCCCAACAGGTATATGAGGTTAAACTA
>NW_017978800.1:0-759 GCF_001876935.1 Asparagus officinalis | reverse complement strand
CCGAGCGATCATCAGTGATAACGGTACACATTTCTGTAACCGTTCTTTTGAGACTTTGATGAGGAAATACTCAATCACGCACAAATTATCAACTCCTTATCACCCCCAAACTAGTGGATAAGTAGAGGTCACAAACAGGCAGATCAAACAAATCTTAGAAAAAACAGTTAATCATAACAGAAAAGATTGGTTTGTAAAATTATGTGATGCTCTGTAGGCATATAGAACAACTTTCAAGGCCAATTTGGGGATGTCACCATACAGACTAGTGTTTGGGAAAGCTTGCCACCTACCAGTGGGGTTGGAGAATCGAGCAATGTGGGTAATAAAACAGTTAAATTTTGACTCAGACTCGGCACGTAAGAACAGATTGCTCCAAATAAATGAGTTAGAAGAAATTCGAAATGATGCATACATAAACTCAAAAATTTACAAAGAAAAAACCAAGAATTTTCAAGACAAATCAATTTTACAAAAAAATTTCTCTTCATGACAGAAAGTTTTATTGTACAATTCAAAATTATATCTTTTTCCTAGAAAATTGAGATCAAGATGGACAGGTCCATTTTTTGTCAAACAAGTTTTTTCGCATGGGCTGTCGAGATAGAAAATCCTAAAAATAGTAACATTTTTATAATAAATGGACAATGTCTAAAACCATTTTTAAAATTTTCTATGCTCGGAGAGGAAGAGGGGTTAGAGATGTAAAAAATTTTATAACTCCATTTGGAGAGGAATGTAACTCTTAATTGAGAAGGC
>NW_017978799.1:0-759 GCF_001876935.1 Asparagus officinalis | reverse complement strand
CCCTTATAATAGCGAACCAAACAGCCCCTTAGAAGCGAGGCTGCAAAATTTGTGGACATGTCAGACCACCTTAATGAAATACAAGAAGATGCTAGAATTGCAATTCTGAACTGTTTCCTGGATTTCGCAGGTATACTGAAACAGTGAGATCTATAAATTTGTTTTTCAGTTCTTTTCTTCAGCTTGTTATTCTTTTCATGTTGACTATTAGTTTGAATTTGTGAAATTATTAGGTTCTCTTGAACGGATTGGTGGAGAACTCTCAGAAAGTAGATCAAATATTGAAAGTCATTTACAAAATGGCTATATGAATGGATTCGAAAGTGAATTGCCTAGTGTGCATTCTGGTGGTGCTGTAGGTGATTCCCATAAAAAGGCTTAGCGTATTCATAATGTTTGCATTCTGTAATGTTCATCAGTTTTCCACAATGTTTAAACTTTTAACCCACTACTTGCACATATTTAAGTTGTAGTATTTATTGATCTTGTGTTTATTTCATTAAGGTGGTCTGACATGCTCACAAATCTTGTAGCCTCGCTTTTGTTGTTGGATATTATATAGCTTTAAACGTAGATTCTGCAAGCAAAAAAAAAAAAAAGAAAAAAAAGAAAAAAAAGAGTAGCGGAGCAACCTAGACGGAAATCCGTCTAGGTTGGCAATCTAGACGGATTTCCGTCTAGGTAGCCAACCTAGACGGATTTCTTACTTTCGTCTAGGTTGATGTCTGTCTAGGTTGGTCAACCTAGACGGAATTCTGT
>NW_017978798.1:0-759 GCF_001876935.1 Asparagus officinalis | reverse complement strand
CAGTCCTCTTACATCAAGAGCAAAGGTGATATGTGATCTCCGAAATATTTTGATTTGGACCAAAAACTGCATTATTGAAATCATATGATCGAGCTGGTTTAACTACATACACTTAATTTCACAAAACTCCCCTGATTTTTTTGTCCTGCCAAACAACCTCGAACTTCTGGGTGTCCAACAATATCCCTAAACTTGATCATTTCCCCAGAGGACCCCCTAACACTATTAATGGTTGTTATAAGAAGACACAATGGATTCAGTTGTAGACATCATCAACTCTTGTTTCATACTGGTTTGGAGTTGGACAACTGTAGGCTGTCTAAAAATCATAATAGATAGTTGATCCCCCATCAAACACCGATGATGGAAGTTACAATCTGACGACTTCCAGAAGGCTACAATTTGAGGACTTTCACGTAGAAGGTTACAATCTGACAACCTTCACAACAACTAATGAAAGCCCCCAATTCAACAGCCTTCACAATCAACATCGGGAGTTACAATCTGACGACTCTCATATTTTCAAGGAGCCAAGACGAAGATTACAAGGTGACGATCTTTGCAAAGCTCTAGCAAAAGAGACTACAAATTGACGGCCTCTTCATATTAGAATACAGATATCTCTCAAACCGTAAGGAATTTGGCGAAATGGAGGAAGCGAACCAAAGCCTTTGGCTTGGTTCGGATGGTCCCGTCTCGTCGAGATAGCCGATTTTCATATATAATTCGTCCAATTCCGACTTGCGGTTTGAAAGTTAT
>NW_017978797.1:0-760 GCF_001876935.1 Asparagus officinalis | reverse complement strand
AAAAGAAATGCAAACCTTCAATTTGCTCTTCATCTCCATCCTCATCATTCAACAAAGAGGAGAAAGAACTAATTTAAAGAGAAGAAAAATTATTTTTATTAATTACAACTAAAGTTATAATTTTTGGAAGGCCTTCTCAATTAAGAGTAGCCCTCCTCTCCAAAAGGAGTTTACAAAATTTTTCACACCCTTAACCCCTCACTCTCTACCCCTATTTATAGTAATTTTCAATGAATATGAGCCATTGGATTTGTCTTGAGCCCCAAGCAACAATCTCCACATTTGAATTTGCTTTTTGTTCTTCTCTAGCCCAAATGATTCATTTATTTTTCACAAAGAAAATGAAAATCCAGCCCATTGTAAAATGTCCGGCCCAATTCTCCATTAAACGGTCTGCAGCAAGTAAAAGCCAGGTCCTTAGCTTTTGAATTAAATCAAATCCGGCCCCTTTCTCCAAACAAATCTGCAGCAGCCCAATGAAGTCCGGTCCCAATTCAATCTCTCATTTTCTTGTAAAAATCCAAGCCAAAGTCCAATTCATTAACCACCGGCCCACTTCATTTGGTTTTGAAAATTAAAAGAAAAGTCCGGCCCATAGCATCGATTTTCAACATTTCCAGCAGCCTGTCAGCAACCGGTCCAATCTCAAGCAGCTGTTCATTTCATTCATTTGAGAGACAAAAAAATGCAACAATCAATAAGTCCGGCCCAATCAAGTTAAAAGCCTACTCTGCAGCACAAGGCCGGTTTTCATTGATTT
>NW_017978796.1:0-760 GCF_001876935.1 Asparagus officinalis | reverse complement strand
ATGTCATAGCCTACATAAGTGTCATGTCATAACCTACATAAGTGTCATGTCATAAACTCATGTGAAAAATTCATATACAGGGTTAAGAAATGTGTCCAATACATGAACTAGATATAGTGATTTCCATACACATGGAACAAATGGGCAAATGTCCAACACGAGGACTAAAATGGATTATAGTCCAACACGAGCACTTCTATGGATTATAGTCCAACACGAGGACTGTGTAACTGTGAAATTATCGCTAAGATACATAGAAAAAAATCTACTTACACAAATTTCACACTCGACTCGGTGCGCAATTCTAAACTGGTGCCCTCAGGTCATCTATCATGCATAGATACATAGTAAGGCTGAAAACCAGAGTCAGATAATCGAGGCAAACTCTCGAACATGTGTAAATATACCACAGAACAAAATTTGTGCACCAGGCTGTGTGGCGGTCGACCGCAGAGGTCACTCCGGTCGACCGCGCACAGAGCCGAAATTCTCTACGCTAAAAAATGTGCGACGGTCGACCGCCCCGATCGACGGTGCCCGGAGCAGAAACTATACTGCTCAGCTAAACGCCTCGCAGAGGGCAGACAGACTCTGCCCTTCTGCGCGCCCAGCGGTCGACCGCCCCGGTCGATCGCGAAGCAGACAGAAGCCCAGTTAGGGTTTCTGTCAGCTTCGAAACAAATTCAAACACGATGATTTCTATGTTAACAAAAATTCTAACATTTCTAATATGTCATATAGCAGCAAACAACGAATTTAA
>NW_017978795.1:0-760 GCF_001876935.1 Asparagus officinalis | reverse complement strand
CACAACTGGACTAACAGAAGAAGAAAAGCATCAACGACATCTGCAAGAACTTGAAGCCTTAGACGACAATCAACTTCAAGCTCAACAACAGATCGAGTTGTATCAAGCCCGTATTTCCAAAGCCTACAACAAAAAGGTTAAGGAACGGATTTTCAAGAAAGGCGATTTAGTGTTAGCCAACAGACGACCTATGGTGATGACACACAAAACCAAAGGGAAATTCAATCCTAAATGGGAAGGACCCTTCGTAATAGAATCAGTCTATTCGAATGGAGCGTATCGCCTCATCAATCAAGAAGGAGACAGGCTCATGATGCCAATTAATGGGAAGTTTCTTAAGAGATACTTCCCGTAAATCATGTAGCCCACTAAACCCCAACCAAATCAGGCTGGGGGTTGCCCGTTCATAGTGTAATTCTATCTTGTATTTCGTTATGTTAACACTACACCTCTGACGATTGTAATTTGATGGAATTATTCTAAATAAATAATAAAGGGAATTTCGATAGCATTTGCATTATTTTCTATTGTCTTGAACCAGATTGCAGCAAAAAAAAAAGACGATAAAGAGTAAAAGTGATATCGTTTTCATTCAATGTTGTTAATCTAAATACAAAATGATGACAAACAAAATGAAAACAATACAAAATTCCTTAATCAAGAACAGGTCAAGAGCTAAATATCAGGCTTAATTAACTTGAGGGTTTTTAGCCTAGACTTGAAGGCAGAGAGTTTCTCCCGGTGAGCCGCTCGGACTTGT
>NW_017978794.1:0-760 GCF_001876935.1 Asparagus officinalis | reverse complement strand
CATATTGTATATCTATCTTGCAAGAATAATTTATTAATAAGTTTTAATTGGTATAAAATCAGATTAGATTAGTATAAGACCCTAATCACCCCCCCTCTAGGGTCTAACAACATCAATCTCGCTGGAACAATGATCGAGACCCTCGTCGTGGAATTCGACCAAGCCAAGTACGAAGAGATACTTTCCTCTGGATCCCTTAGCCCCAAGGCTATGCGCAGGGTTTGTATAGTCTCTAAAGAGGCCAAAACTGTTGTTGAACCACCAAAGGAGGTCCTCCCTATTTGTAATGACCATGAATTTTCGATACTAGTTTAAATCATTTTTTTGGTATTTTAAATATTAAAATTTATTTTTCTAAAGAGTATTTATGTTCTTCCTGATTTTCTAGAATTTTCTATAATTTAAAAATCCATTTTATATTTATTTAATGATTTTGATATTATAAATTAAATTGTTAGTTGAAAACTTTTAAATTATTACTGGCTATTTAATTATTGTTATTATTATTATTATTGTAATTGTTGATGTCTGAAATCGCACAGTCAATTGGGGGGGAGGGTTGTCTGCCGGTGGAGGATGATGGAGAATGATGGGATCGACTCCCCCTCCGACTTCATGCCTAGCTCTGAGTACTCGGGGTGTACTGATTGCCTACACATGCAAGGAACGCAGGGGTACAAGGCATGTTTCTCCCGTGGTACCTCCGACGGTCAAGTTAGTGGATGAGTTTGAGGGAGGTTTTGGGGAGAGTCCCTGGGCC
>NW_017978793.1:0-761 GCF_001876935.1 Asparagus officinalis | reverse complement strand
GAAAAAAAAGAAAAGAAAAGAAAAAAAAGGAAAAAAAGAAAAAAAAAGAGAAAAAAAATAATTTTTTTTCATCCTCCTTAGACCAAAGGTAATTGCAGATTTTTATCAGCCGACCAAATATAAGTGCTTCACTTCTTATCTGCTTTACTTTATGCATCATAGAGTTTGCATTGAGGACAATGCAAAATTTAGGTGTGGGGGTGGGAATTAGTTATTTTTTCTTTTTATTTTATATTTTTAGTTATATTTTTGTTTTTTTCCTTTTTTCTTAAAAAAAAATTTAAAAATATCGTCACTTGCCAAATTGATAGAGTTATGTAATAATTGATTTATTTGATAAATTTGAAATTTTCTAATCCCTAGTTGGTTATTTACTTAAGTTCATCTTTATGATAACTCTAAATAAATTTCTTAAGAAATGATTTTCAAAGTAGTATACTTTACTTAAGCCTTAACTTGGACTTTTATTTAAAATAATGAAATTTTTGCATGCTTAACTTAGAGTTAAAAATAATTTTTTCAAAGTGTCTTGATTTACATATTTTCAAAATATACATACATATACAAAAAGAAAAATGGGCACCAAAAAGAAAAAAAAAACTCTTTAATTCAATGTGATTCTATCTTATTAAGCCTAAGCTGACCGAGTAATTAAGCCCAAGGAGTATTTCCATACTTAAAGACCTAAGCCTATTTGGGTTGGGATCCATTGGCCCAAAACTCGTTAAATGGTCACTTAGAAAGCCAGTTAAAGTAGAAAA
>NW_017978792.1:0-761 GCF_001876935.1 Asparagus officinalis | reverse complement strand
GAAAAATTTGAAAAGCGTTGGGAAGAAATGAGGGACAAATATGGTGCAGATAAAAGGAGTTGGTTAGTAGATTTATACAATCATCGAGATCATTGGGATCCAGTGTATCTTAAAGACACTTTTACTGCAGGAATGACATCTACTCAGCGGAGTGAGGGAATTAATGCTTTTTTTTATCATTTTGTGAATGTAAATACCGAGTTACATGATTTTGTTAAGCAGTATGATAATGCTGTCAGAGCTCGCCGAGCCGCTGAACTTGAGCAAGATTTTAAGTCCACAAACTCAGTTCCTACATTGATAATTGAACATCCCATTGAAAAACAAGCTCGGGAGAATTATACGAAGAATCTGTTTACTATCTTTCAGAAAGAACTCAAGGATAGTTACTCCATGCTTCATGAAAAGTTGTCGAAGGACGGCGCAAGTGCTACTTATGCCGTTTGGAATATAGATAGCGAGGCTGAAAGCAAGAAGATAGTAAAGCATCATGTTGTTTTCGATACATCCAAAGAAAAAAGAATTAAGTGCTCTTGTGCGAGATTTGAGATGGAAGGTATATTATGCAAACATAGCTTGCACATTTTAGTAAAGAAGCAAGTATTAGAAATTCCATCAAGATATATCATGCAACGATGGACAATTAAAGCAAGACATGTTGGTTACGGAGTTGTTAGAAATTGCATTACAATTAGTGAAGACCAACTATCTATCATTAAACATTGGGCCCTTAGGAGTAGATGTAACAAGGCACTAGAAGA
>NW_017978791.1:0-761 GCF_001876935.1 Asparagus officinalis | reverse complement strand
GCCCCTTAGCGGTGATACTAAGTAGAGCTGGTGTCTCGCTTTAGCCGAGATATAAGCTTCATAGCTTCTAAATCCCTCCGCGGATAGACGAAGCTCTGCCCGATTTTCTCGGACCAGATTTGAGTGCCCCGGTGGTCCACGGATATCAATATCCCCGTCACAGGCAAAAGACCCACGCAAGCAAGAGATGGTGCCCCGGTGGTCCACGGATATCAATATCCCCGTCACAGGCAAAAGACCCACGCAAGCAAGAGATGACGAACAGATCTTGCGTTTGTTTTAAAAGAGTTGTATTTCTTTTGTTTTCATTGTGTACCGGTCTTATAAAAAGGCTATCTTTTTATTTCATTGTAACGATTGAAGTTGTAATGAATGCAGCAATGAATACAGCAACTTTTTCCGCAAACAGACTGGCGACCACAGTGGGAGCCAACGGCATCGCAACCGACGCCGTCGTGACGCAACCAGCACTCAAGATCGGGGTGAATGAAGAACACGAGCTCGATCAACAACGGTTCAAAGAAGGCCTCTCTTCCTCCTCCTCCAGATCCGCCTCTCCAAACGGGTACAGAAAGGTAACCTCTTTCATAAATGTTTGCAGGTCCTTCGGTTCAAAAATCCAAGACCCCGTTGTCGCCTCTGCACTTACACCACGCGACGTCCCCGTGTCGTCCAACATGGTCGAGATCGCTGATCCGGACTCCTCTTCCGCCGAGGAGATGACTTCTAAAGACGCTCCGGCATTATCAAAGAGAGCACGA
>NW_017978790.1:0-762 GCF_001876935.1 Asparagus officinalis | reverse complement strand
GGCTAGTCCTATAATTAACTTGAGAAGAGCTACGTACCTTCAGAAAAACCATCCTCGGGATTCTTAGGGGGCGTAGACTGAGGAAATACATCTCCAGGCAATTGGTCATCAATCTGAGGAGAGCCATACATAAAGTGGAGCATAGGAGTGTCCACAAGCAAGCCTTCCTCGTCAAAATCATCAGTCGAGAAATCTGACACAAGAGAATATAAGTACGAAAGAAGAATAAAGAGACTACAACCAATAGAAATGAGTTACCTCTTATAGGTGCGTCAGCCTCTCTATTCCCAAGATCCACGTTTGCCTCCTGCAAATTATCTAAAAGAGCGAGAAGCACAGAGACAATCAGGGAATGCACAAATTCTGAATCATTCGACTCCTTTGTGTGTTATCTAAAAGATATATTGTTAATGGTAGATATACCTGGATTCATCGAACCGGGTCCTACATTGACAGTCTCCCTAATGTCGGCAGCTTCTGCAGGCCTTTCTACCTGGTGCGGTGAGTCGGGCTCACCAGAAGATGCAAAATCATGAAAAGCAGGATCAGGACTCATCTCTCTCTCCCCACGCTCTCCTATATAGAGATGGAAAAGCATGAGTCGAAGTTCTGAATGATCAAGAGGTTGGTCTATAGGGTAGATGTTACCTCCGTCACTAGTAGGATCGTCACTGACCAAATCCATATCAGATACTCGCGAAACTGCACGCGGCTTGCGGGCTAATCTCTTCCGCCTAGCAGCAGGGACAACAATCGAAGGTC
>NW_017978789.1:0-762 GCF_001876935.1 Asparagus officinalis | reverse complement strand
GAAAAGGAGTCCCAGAGAACAGGAAACTCAGTGTCCCTGTTCCAAACTCATTCGGGCAGTATTGTCTGAGTGCGACTGCATTAAGGCGGTCCCCGAAAGAGTTTTGGTTTTCGAAAGACTTAGTACCGAAACGCCAAAACCAAGGCCTAGGCCCCGAAAGAGTTTTGGTTTTCGAAAGACTTAGTACCGAAACGCCAAAACCAAGGCCTAGGCGTTTCTGCAGAAGAAGAACGGTAATTAAAGAGGGAGAATTTCCGAGGGTCACCACCAACATGACCAGCAGAGGGACATCGGCGCGAGATAATCTCGAGTCAATTCTGAAAGCATCCCGGCCTAGAACCCGTCTGCAGTCCGGAACCATCAAGCGAGCAACCTATGGTAGGGTTCGGACAAGACTCCCTTCAGAAGATGAAGAATCTGATGCCGGCTCCGCGGTTGCATCAGATAATACGGTATCCAGCGAGGGACAACCCCGCGAGGCACTTATGATAAGTGCGGAGCAAGTGGCCAAAATGCTTGAAGACGCCTTAGCTAAGCAACAGGAAACCTTCAGGTTCGAAATGCAGATGGCCATGCAAAACATGAGAGAAATGTATGACCAACAAATCCAGGCATTGACGAACCAGCAAGGCGAGCCAAGTCGTCGTAACTCGGTTAATCTGGAAGACGAAGACACAAATGCGAATGAGACGAATAATGCCAATAATCCTCCCGTCAATGCAGGGGGTGGTAACGAGAATGTCAACGCAGACTCGGGTGAAA
>NW_017978788.1:0-762 GCF_001876935.1 Asparagus officinalis | reverse complement strand
CCCCTCCACATCCGCCCCCCAACACCTCCTCTTAATTCAGGTTTTGTTTTTTTTTATGTAATTTTTTTTTTATTAAGAAATTATAGGGAAAGGAAACTCATCGATCTTGATTAGTTCTCTTCCTCTCACTGAGAGATATTGCATGATTTGTACTTAATATCACGTACCTAAGTTTGAAAATTTATCAAGTAACCTCCATGACTTTAAAAAAATAAGAAAACCCCTTCTTTTTAGAGTTACCGGAACACCCGTAAACTTCGTAACTGTAATTTTAAATGGATGGCTGTCTGTGGATGATCTTGGTGATTTATGCTCTTGAAAGAATCATCTAATAGGTTTTTATAGATAAAGATTATTCGAAGTGAAATAATTTCTTCACAGTTACGATGTTTAAGGGAAAATTAAACAACATTTTTTTACTCTGTGTTTATGCTCTTGATTATCTTGGTGATTTGCGTTTAGAATTAGATTTTCACCACCTTCTTATAATCTCACTTTCAAAATGATTGATGGGTTAATAATCTTATGTTTTTAACCCGTAGTTATATTCAAAATGATTGAGGGGTGGTAAACGATCGAATCGAATACTAAGTTGTTACACATTTGTATTTGTTTAAAATTATTGAAATCAAATGCGGACTCTAATATTCATATATGTAGTTTCGAATTCGAACTCGAATTATGTGTGTCTTTAGCAACGTTTAGGTTATGAATTAACTAGTTTGTTGGAGGTTTTAACTTGTAATTCTGGTTGATTTTGGA
>NW_017978787.1:0-762 GCF_001876935.1 Asparagus officinalis | reverse complement strand
GATTTCGGTGCAACGAGAATAGGTGGATTCGCCAGATATTTCTTAATATCCTCGAATGCCTTTTGGCATACTTCATTCCAAACAAATGACACACCTTTCTTCGCAAGTTTAGAGAACGGTTAGCATTTTCCCGACAAATTTGATATAAACCGACGGATGTATGCCAACCGACCTTGTAACCCTCTGAGTTCTTTAAGATTTCTCGGGGGTTGTAGCTCGTGTATTGCCTTCACCTTATCAGGATCAATATGAATACCTTTTGTGGTGACGACGAATCCAAGAAATTTACCGCTCGACATTCCAAGGAAGGATTTAGTCGGGTTCATTTTCAACTGATGAGTTCTCATAAGCTCGAACATTGTCTTCAGATCGTTAATGTGGTCGTTTTTATCACGACTCTTAACGACCAGGTCATCAACGTAGCATTCGACAGTCTTCCGGAGGTGCTCTTGAAAGATCTTCGTCATTGCTCGTTGGTATGTAGCGCCGGCATTCTTCAATCCGAATGGCATAACAGTATAACAAAAGACACCCAAGGGTGTTCTGAATGCCGTATGCTTTTCATCATCCGGGTGCATCTTGATTTGATTATACCCAGAAAACCCGTCCATGAATGACATTCTTTCAAACCCGCATGTGTTGTCAATAATGACGTCCGTAATCGGTAGAGGAAAGTCATCTTTGGGGCAGGCTGTATTCAGATCTCTGAAGTCAATACAGATTCTGATTTTCCCGTTCTTTTTAAGGACTGGAACAATATTG
>NW_017978786.1:0-762 GCF_001876935.1 Asparagus officinalis | reverse complement strand
TATTTATACATCAGAAGTAGACATTTATTAGGGAATGGTATATTGGCTGTAGGTGGTCATTAACATCTGTGTATTAGAAATTCACCTCTATTATTTTCTCAAAGAAACCAAATTAGTGTTAATCAAGAGAATATATAAGTAAATATATGTTTTTTTAATGCTGCATAAGTACAATAAGATTGTGTAAAATACAACCATTAAAACAGTGAAGCTATAAACTAAATCTGACACATAATAATCAACATTCCTTATTATTTAAGTCAAAAAATCCATATTATATTAAAACAAATATAATTTGATAGTTTATAATCTAGGATCTCGTATTCACTTATTCCAAAAATTAAACTTTTTAAAATAAAATGATTTTTCATGTGCTATAAATAAAGCATTGATTATAGGCCGCCTCTTTTATTAAGTTGTTCTCGTATAATAAACTTTTGCAACTCTAGGATATATACTAATGTATATCATGGCGTGTTGCGTCGAGAGAGAGAAATTTGAGCAGGTTTAAGAAGTTAATTAGGCCAATTCCAGATCAGAGTAGGATTAAGAAAATGGAAAATTGAGATTAAACACTTGACGATCGAGCATTTGAATTTTTTTTTTCTTTGATGATCAACATTTCAATTATTGTTTATCCCATTATTCCACATCCCCCTATTCTATCAAAATATATACAAATGGTGAGATCTGTGTGTTAGGATATGTGAAGCCTAACTATCAAGCATGCCCTATACTTCAGAAGAGAGGAGGAACAAAGTT
>NW_017978785.1:0-762 GCF_001876935.1 Asparagus officinalis | reverse complement strand
GTTAACGTTACACTTCTGACGATCATCACCCCCACGGAGTATGAATGCAGCTTGCATCACTCCCAACCTATCACGTTAACACCATACATCTCTGATAATCAACTTATCAATCCTCTTCAATAGGATGATAGGTCTTCAAAATTACTCAAATCGCAATCTTCCCCAGCAAGACACTAAGTCCTCAAAATTGCTCAAATCGCAATTCTCCCCAGTGAGACGCTAGTCCCCAAAAATCTTGTTCAAATCACAAGTACACATTCTCTTGTCACGTTAACATCATACCTCTGACAAAATCCACTTATTAATCCTCTTCAATAGGATGATAAGTCCATAAAGTTGCTCCAATCGCAACATATTCTCTTGTCACGTTAACACCATACCTCTGACAATTCACTTATCAATCCTCGTCAATAGGATGATAAGTCCACAAAGTTGCTCCAATCGCAACACATTCCTGTCACGTTAACAATATACCTCTGACAAAAATCCACTTATCAATCCTCGTCAATAGGATGATAAGTCCACAAAGTTGCTCCAATCGCAACACAAATCCTGTCACGTTAACAACAAACCTCTGACAAATCAACTTATCAATCCTCGTCAATAGGATGATAAGTCCACAAAGTTGCTCCAATCGCAACACAACCTCGTCACGTTAACATCACACCTCTGACAAAAACCCACTTATCGACTCTCGTCAATAGGATGATAAGTCCACAAAGTTGCTCTAAACGCAACACATTCCTGTCACGTTAACAATAT
>NW_017978784.1:0-762 GCF_001876935.1 Asparagus officinalis | reverse complement strand
ACTACAGAGAAACTGAAGTTGTGTTCAACTTCAGTTGGCCTCAGCACTTGATGATATGGAGGCCGTCGCTGCAGAGAGAGTTGGAAGAGATTGATAGTTAATCTCCAAGTGGGAGATTGTTAGGATATGTGAAGTCTAATTATCAAGCATGCCCTATACTTCAGAAGAGAGGAGGAACAAAGTTGAAACAGGAGGAACAGGATCGACGATGGAGAAGTTCAAGCAAAACGACGAAGGAGACAGTTTTCTGCATCGCGGTCGACCGGCCATGGCGCGGCGGTCGACCGACGTCGTGTCCAGAGAGCAAGTCCAGACTGCAGACAGCATCGCGGTCGACCGCACATGGCGCTGCGGTCGACCGCCCAAAGTCCAGAGAGCTCGATCAGGAATAGGATTCGTCGCGGTCGACCGCATGTGGTGCTGCGGTCGACCGGAGTCGGGTTTTGGCCCAGTTTCGAATTTTAACCTGTTTTGTTCTGTTTCCTTTTTTTATTGGTTAAACCCTTAAGTCTATAAAAGGGTTGGCTAGGGCATGATGTAAAGAGACGAAAAATAGTGAATTTTTCTCCTGCGGCGGCCGTGGACGTAGTTTCTCACATTGAGAAGCGAACCACGTAAATCTTGTGTGTTTGAGATTGTTTGGTTTTCTCTCTTCTCTCCTAAATCTCTTTTTTTCCAAATCGCATCAAGGGGGTGTAGGCTGTCTAAAAATCACAACGGATAGCTAATCCCTATCAAGCCCTAACAATAGAAGTCACGATC
>NW_017978783.1:0-762 GCF_001876935.1 Asparagus officinalis | reverse complement strand
TCATTGACGCATCAACTCCCCTAGTTGGTCTCGTGACTTGAACACCCAACAAATTCAGGATAAAATCCATACATGCAGATGAATCAACTTTGACAGTTGGTCCTGCAACCCCAACATTCGGGACTGTATTGCTCCAATACCTTAAGAGCTTAAACTGTGTATACTCCAGCAAACGTACGAGTATAAACTGTGTTAATGGCGATCCGTAAACCCTAGGGTCAGCGCCGGTCAACGCGTAACCCTAGGTCAACGCCAGTCAACGCGTTGCAATCAAAGTCAACGTTCGACGATTCGAAACCCTAGGGTGGACGCCGGTCAACGCGTAACCTTAGGTCAACGCCAGTCAACGCGTTGCAACCGAAGTCAACGTTCGACGATTCGAAACCCTAGGGTGGACGCCGGTCAACGCGTAACCCTAGGTCAACGCCGGTCAACGCGTTGCGATAAAAAGCCAACACACGGGGATCCGAAACCCTAAGCCAGCACAATGTGGCGGAGGTAGTTCAAAGTCAACTCAATGACACGAGCCAAACTCAATTCATCAGCTGCAGACTCGAGACTCCGACGACGGCCAGACGATAAACGCAGCGCCGGAAGAACCTCGGCTATTCGTCAAAGCATCGAATAGATCGAAAGAGTCAAGAGTTGAAGCTAACTACACCGACTGAAGGTCAGATCAATCACATCCAAAGCATTCCAGCCTCTTCTATAAAAGAAACGAGTCAGGAATACTTTGGAGGGGGTATCTGTAGGCATCGAAAA
>NW_017978782.1:0-762 GCF_001876935.1 Asparagus officinalis | reverse complement strand
TTTATCCCGAATCCTAAGCAGGGATAAGTCTGCGCCTAACACGCGCTGCCGGTTTAGTCTTTTTCCATATAAAAAGATACCAGAGTTCGATTCTGGGGTATTTTATCCTGAAACCTAAGTAAGGATAAGTCTGCGCATAACCTGCGCTGCCGGTTAGTTCTTAACCGTTAAAAAGAACACCCGTCCACATATTCAACATTGTGGCAAGTTGTTATTAATAAACACCAAAATCCATGCCTTACAAGCGTGGGGAATCTCATCCTGAATCCTAAGGAAGGGTATGCCGACGCCTAACACGCGTCGCTGGTTTAGTCTTTCGCCATAGAAAAAGACACCAGAATACCAGTCTGGGGTATTTTATTCCAAAGCCTAAGTAAGGATAAAGTCAACACCTAACACGTGTTGCCGGGTAGCTTATTCCCGTAACAATGGCGAAGTCTATGTATTCGAAGTCGTAGCATCAAGTCTAAGGGATTTCATTCCTTTAGCACAACGTTACATGCGGAACGGATTCCGATAATCCGCATGCTAGCCCGACTCAAACGGTAGTCGGTAAAGGCTAATCAAACCCGTTGAAGGCTGGGGGTTAGCCAAAAATCCTAAAGTCAACACCTAACACGTGTCGCCGGGTAGCCTATTCCCGTAACAATGGCGAAGTCTACGTATTCGAAGTTGTAGCATCAAGTCTAGGGCATTTCATTCCTTTAGCACAACGTTACATGCGGAACGGATTCCGACAATTTCGCATGCTAGCCCGACTCA
>NW_017978781.1:0-763 GCF_001876935.1 Asparagus officinalis | reverse complement strand
GTTCATCTCACTGGAACAATCGTCGAAACTCTCGTGGTAGAGTTTAATCAAGCCAAGTTTGAGAAGGCTGTCTCCTCTGGATCCCTTAGCCCCAAGGCTATGCGCAAGATCCACAAAGTTTCCAATGAGACTAAATCTCCAACTGTTGCTGGAACGCCAAAGAAAGTCCTCTCCTTTGGCCAAAATTCGTCGAACAACCCCTCCGCTCCAGGAGCGGGCTCGGCCTCTGCTGAACTCGCACAGCGAGTTGAATATCCCACCTCCGCGTCAGCACGACGTGCTACAGGCCATAAACGGCCTATAGAGGAGACCAGCTCCATAAACGTCAACGACGTTGCTGCAAAAGCCTTGAAACAGGCCAAGAAGAACGCTGCTCGTCGAAGAAGAAGGTCTCAGCGACGAGCACAACTTCGAGAAAGTCGATTCTCCAACCAACGCGAACTTCGCGTTCGTGAGCCTAAACGCGACCCTGAACTTCGCGTTTATGAGCCCAAACATGAGCTTCGCGAGAACCAGACTGAACGCGGCCCTCAATGGCGCGTTTTACAGCCAAAATGCGGACCTCAAGCCTTCGTTGAACGCGAACTTCAACTTCGCGTTTCCCAGTCAAAATACGACCCTCGCGTCGATACTGAAGAACGCGACCTTCGCGTTTCAAGTACCAAACGCGACCCTCATGTCGCCAAACCAAAATGCGACCTTCGTGTTTCAAGTGCCAGACGCGACCCTCGTGTTTCAAGTGCCAAACGCGACCTTCGCGTCT
>NW_017978780.1:0-763 GCF_001876935.1 Asparagus officinalis | reverse complement strand
ATGGGCTTATATAGGCCCCCTACAAATACATCTTACAAATAACCCCTCAACTATTCTAATATGTCAACAATTTTCACGATTGCAATATAACCACAATACCACACATTCATGCACCCAATGTGGTGAAATCATGTATTAATAACAATGAATACAATTCTCACAAAAAAAAGAAAAAAAAGAAAGGAAACAATGAATACAAGAAGAAGAAAAACACTTGGTATCATAGTTTATTAAAGAGTATAATCAGTGAATACAGAGTTAAGAGTTTATCTCACGCGAGTTATTGTATTTTCATCAGCAGTGATTCCTTTCAGTAAGTTTCTCTCTATAAGATGTTTGCGGTCCATTCCCGTTGTCTTATTCCCATCAATCTTTGTATCCAACTTGTAGCTTGCATCTAAAGTATCTCTGGTGACAGCAATGCTAAAATCCACTACTGTCACAAAGTGCAAAATTTCATCTTTCTCAATTGAAGAAGCAATACGTTTTTCCATAACATATTGTATGGAAGCAATGGCTCTAAAAATTGCAACATCTACAAAAAGGCTATGGAGCAGAAAAGCTCTCCTATCTCCCTCTCCTCTGCAGTTTTGCACAGCATGGAAGTGAAAAGTAGAAACTCATTAGCCCAAGGTATCATGTCACTTCTACAATCCCTTCCCCAACCACCGCCATTTCCTCCCCATGTTTCATCTTCTGCTGGGAGGCTAGGAAATATTGATGGCAGCTGAGCAGCCAATGGAGGAACAAGCCAAGTGTTGGC
>NW_017978779.1:0-763 GCF_001876935.1 Asparagus officinalis | reverse complement strand
TACAAGTTAGGATCGTCTCAAAACCCCCACTTGGTCAAACCTTACTACAGTTAGGACCACAGCCAAAATATCCTTTCGATTATTTTTGTTTACGAACGAAAGGTCCACTTTTGAATTGAGTAATCAAACCTTATGACAGTTAGGATTATTCAAACCAATCTAGATTCTCTAAGTGGAGATTCCACTTTAAGTTTCCTTTTCACCAGGAGATAGAATATAAAATTCTTCCTCTCCGATTCTGGGTTTATCTCTACCAACAAACAAGAGACCAGGAGATAGAATATAAAATTCTTCCTCTCCGATTCTGGGTTTATCTCTACCAACAAACAAGAGACCAGGAGATAGAATATAAAATTCTTCCTCTCCAATTCTGGGTTTATCTCTACCAACAAACAAGAGATCAGGAGATAGAATATAAAATTCTTCCTCTCCGATTCTGGGTTTATCTCTACCAACAAACAAGAGACCAGGAGATAGAATATAAAATTCTTCCTCTCCGATTCTGGGTTTATCTCTACCAACAAACAAGAGACCAGGAGATAGAATATAAAATTCTTCCTCTCCGAGTATGGGTTTATCTCTACCAACAAACAAGAGATTGAGAAACGGAATATGCAATTCTTTTTCTCTCCAATTCTGGGTTCATTTTCCTATATAGGAAATATAACCTATTCTCATTCTAAAATCCATGTCGTTGTACATGGGGGATGTTATCTCTATCCCTTATTAGAGATAAGCCTACATCTAACACATGTAGCCTACA
>NW_017978778.1:0-763 GCF_001876935.1 Asparagus officinalis | reverse complement strand
AAACGGTAGTCGGTAAAGGCTCATCAAACCCGTTGATGGCTGAGGGTTTGCCAAAAATTCTATAAATACAAGAGTCACTGACGTATCAGCTTCATTAGTTGGTCTAGTGACTTGAGCATCCAACGACATTCGAAACCCTAGGGTCAACGCCGGTCAACGCGTAACCCTAGGTCAACGCCAGTCAACGCGTTGCGATCAAAAAGTCAACGTACGACGTTCAAAACCCTAAGGTCAACGCCGGACAACGCGTAACCCTAGGTCAACGCCGATCAATGCGAATGCGTTGCAATGAAAGAATTAATACTCCGAAAAGTATACGAGTATAAACTGCTTCTTAATACTCCGAAAAGTATACGAGTATAAACTGCTTCTTAATACTCCAATAAGGTATAAGAGTATAAACTATTCCCTATATTTTTGGTTGAGAAGTTCCTGGAGAATATTTTTCTAAATAGTCTTAAGGATAACTCAACAACACTACGCCGGACAACGCGTCGCAAATAAAGACTCAACACCAACATTCGAGGGTCAGTTCTATGTTGAACCAACAAACATGAGCTAAAAGATCATAAAATCAGGAATCAACTTCAAATTCGAAATTCTGACAATGGTCAGACAATAAATGCAGCACCGAAAACCTTACAGACATTCGACAAAGCACCGAATAGCCTGAAGGATTGAAAGAATCAAGAATAGAAGCCATTCCAAGGTCCCGTTACACCGACTAAAGGTTGGGACAATCATATCCAAAGTATTCCAGACT
>NW_017978777.1:0-763 GCF_001876935.1 Asparagus officinalis | reverse complement strand
GCGAGCTTGATCGTGCAGGCGAACTTCGAGCTGTAGGCGAGCTTCAACTGCAGGCGAGCTGGGACCGCATGCGAGTAGGCAGACTTGGGTCTGCCGGCGATCTTGAAGGCGAGATGAGTCTGCAGGCGAGCTTGGGACTGCAGGCATACTTGGGTCTGCAAGCGGAGCTGGGGATTGCAGGCAGACTTGGGGTCTGCAGGCGGATTTGAGACTGCAGGCAGAGCTGGGGATTGCAGGCAGACTTGGGTCTGCAGACGGATTTGGGACTGCAGGCAGACTTGGGTCTACAGGCGGATTTGCAACTGCAGGCGAAGCTGGGGACTGTAAACGAACCTGGGTCTGCAGGCGATTTTCAAGCCGTTAGGCGAGCTCTATAGCATGGATCGAAGAATAGGCCGTAACTTTCAAACCGTAAGTCGGAATTGGACGAATTATATATGAAAATCGCCTATCTCGACGAGATGGAGCCATCTGAACCAAGCCAAAGGCTTTGGTTCACTTCCTCCGTTTTGCCAAATTCCTTACGGTTTGGGAGATATCTGTGTTTTCCCCTTTTTCTGCTATTTCGGGCGAGTTTTTAGCAGTTTTATTCTGAACTTCTCTGATAAGGATTAAAGGCAATTTTTATTACCTACAAAACCCCCTCCAAAATTTTCAGACCTGAATCGGGCCGCATGGGGTCTGGAACACTTTAGATATGAAGACCCGTAAAGTGATCCCCGCTCAGATGGAGTGAGGAGCCCTCCAACAAGCTCGGTGAAGC
>NW_017978776.1:0-763 GCF_001876935.1 Asparagus officinalis | reverse complement strand
AGTCTGACTATTTTGGTTATAACTTTCTCATATGACCTCGGAATGAGGTGATATAAGACTTGTTGGAAAGCTGTTGAAGAGACCTACAACTTTGATCTTTTACAGTTTTCCAAATTCTAATTGTATCGGTGTCCAAAATATAAAAACTCATAACTGATTATTATTCCCAGATTTTCACTCTTTTGGCCTTTGTGCATGTTTTGTGCATTTGCACTCATATTTTCACAAATATATATTGAATTGATCTCAAATCAATTCTTATCATATCCAAACATCAAAATATATTATTTTTCATTATATAACATATTTATCATTATTTATCATAAAGTATTCAAATTTACGGGGTTTTACATTCTTCCCCTCTTAAAAGAATTTCGTCCCCGAAATTTCACAATCGCATCTCAAAGCTTAAATACTGGGAAAACACAAAAAGAAGGTCTAATTCATATTAAGAATTCCTTTTGCACCCATCTCATAGTATTAGCACAATGATATTTAAAGTTAACAACCTAGAATGCAAACATTCTCCCCTAAATCCCTAATTAAACGAAATTGGTACGTCGAGATATATGCACGTATATAATCATATGTTTCAAATGATACCATATGTTTCAAATGATTAAGGATCAGGTGATAATATCTCCATTCTAGTGTTAAAGATAAATATAAATGTGGCTAAACAACATAAACAAATACTACTATCAAAGCATATAAGCATAAGAATTTATCAACATCATACATGTCCAAACAGGTGTGGGTAGTC
>NW_017978775.1:0-763 GCF_001876935.1 Asparagus officinalis | reverse complement strand
GCGTTATAACGCTAGGGTAAGCCAATTGAAAACGGCATTACTCCAAAGAGTACACGAGTATAAACTGTTACTCAAGACTCCGATAGAGTATATGAGTATAAACTGCTTCTCAATACTCCGATAAGTATAAGAGTATAAACTGCTTCTTACTCCGATAAGTATAAGAGTATAAACTGCTTCTTACTCCGACAAGTATAAGAGTATAAACTGCTCCTTGACACTCCGAAGAGTATATGAGTATAAACTGCTTCTCAATCCTCCGACCGGTATAAGAGGTTAAACTGCTCCCTGATACTCCAATAGGTATATGAGTCTAAACTATTTCCTACCATTGACGGGAAGTTCCTGGAAGATATTACGCTAATATTCTTAAGGATAACCCAGTCAGATAACACTGGGGGTGGATTATCCAATGCATCGGGAAGTTCCCGAAAGAATACCACATGGGTATTCTTAGGGATAACCCAATCATTGTGGAATTGGTAAATAAGAAATTCACGTTCGAACCCTGAAGGTCAGAATGTCTCTTCTTATTCTCTAACTCTTAGGAGTTATTTTTTGTGAGAAGAGATCCAATCTTCTGATAGGTTAATCTTTCCTCACCAAACCATCCACTGATCAAATCAAACGACAGTGGACCCACCAACATTCCCATCTACCAGTTATTGGCATTTCTCAGACTTAACGTGCTAGATCCTAGCATTAAAGCCTCCTCTTGAGTGATAATACGAGTTGGCATTTTCTTTGCTACCCGTATTCCACT
>NW_017978774.1:0-764 GCF_001876935.1 Asparagus officinalis | reverse complement strand
CAAACGTTCGAGGTGCAGGCGCAACCGCAACAGCAGCAGCAAAAGGCGCCTCAACAACCAAGGTGGCAATAGCAGACCCCGAGGCCGAAAGCTTTGGAGCCAAAGTTCCCGAAAGTTTATTCATTCAGAGAGGACGAAGTTCCTGGTATCTTCAAGTACCTCGTGGAGAATAATAAAATCAAATTGCCTCTAATTCTGGATCAGGAAGATGCCAAGAGAATTAATGATCCGAAATACTGCGCATTCCACAGAGCGGTGCACCACCCCACCAAGGTATGCTATGCTCTTAAGGACAAGATCCAGGCTCTCATCGATGTCGGGGTCATCACAATGAAGCAGCCAAAGGAGAAGAAAGTGGGTGCAAATGCAGTGACGATTAGCTTCGGCTCCCTTCCCGTGAACGATGATCCCCACAAACAACGCCAAAAAGGGCTTGTGCCACACACGGCCCCTAATGGCGAAATTCTTTGGGTTCATCCAGATATGATCGGAGACGAGCAATGGACTGGAACCTCTTCCAAGAAAAAGTCAAAAGGAAAAGGTAAATCTTGTTATGGAGCTTCCGCTATTCCAGGAAAAGACGATGAAGAGATTCCTACCTTCCCGCTCTCTGAAGATGAACAGGAAGCCCTTGCGACCCGGAGCGGGAACGAGTACCACTACAAGTACCCAGATGCTTCCGAGCAATTAAGTACCAACACTCCTCCATCCAAGACATTGGCAGAGTTGGGAATAGCAGCAATTCCCCCAACGCCTGTAGCTAC
>NW_017978773.1:0-764 GCF_001876935.1 Asparagus officinalis | reverse complement strand
TTGTTGTAACGACTGAAGTTGTAACAGATTCGAAAAGCAATGAAAACAGCAACTTTCTCCGAAAACAGAGTGATCAAACCTTCCTACAGTTAGGGTCATCTCAAACTCCTGCCTGGTCAAACCTATAAAAGTTAGGGCCAAAGCCAAATTCCTCTCTCGATTCCTTCCATGAACGAGAGGTCCACTTGGAACAGTCAAACCTATAAAAGTTAGGATTGTTTCCGATCTCGCTTAGTCAAGCCTGCTCATAGTCAAGACTAAAGTCGAGTCACTCCTTTTCGATAAACGAAAATCCACCTTTGTCCCCTTTTTCCACCAAACCTATAAAAGTTAGGGTTGAAATTGGGTCTTCTCCTCAATGAATGAGGGGTTCTTTGGGTTCAAATGACCAATCCTATAAAAGGTAGTGTCGTTCGAACCTTTCCAATTCTCGGAGTGGAGATCCCACTCTTAGTTTCATCCTGCAGGATTCTGGGGGTGGAGATCCCACCTCGAGTTTCCTTTCCGCCTGAAGATATGTAGGCATCAAAAATTGCCGATAGCTCCCCGCAAACAGCTCAGTGTTAACGAATGACGATGAACGTCACTACCCGGTTCACAAGAGTTCGAATGATGTCGGTAAACGCCTGAAGCGAATCAATGAGCTATGCGAACCAACAGAATTTCAGAACAACGGGGATACGGATTGATCGGGAACCCCACGACCGCTGCAAAAGAAGCAGCGCCCTTCGTGTCCCGTTCACCCCACTGATAATTCAACCATG
>NW_017978772.1:0-764 GCF_001876935.1 Asparagus officinalis | reverse complement strand
TTTCTCACGGGAATAGACTACCCGGCGACGCGTGTTAGGCGTTGACTTTAGGATTTTTGGCTAACCCAAGCCTTTAACGGATTTGATTAGCCTTTACCGACTACCGTTTGAGTCGGGCTAGCATGCAGATTGTCCAAATCCGTTCCGCATGTAACGTTGTGCTAAGAGAGTGAATTCTCTTAGACTTTGTGCTATGATGTTGAATACATAGGCTTTACCATTGGTTACGGGAATAGGCTACCCGGCAACGTGTATTAGACGTTGACTTATCCCTACTTAGGCTTCGGGATGAGATACCCCAGAATCGAACTCTGGTGTCTTTTTCAATCGGTAAAAGACTAAACCTGCGACGCGTGTTAGGCGTCGGCATATCCTTTCTTAGGATTCAGGATGAAATTCCCCATGCGTGTAAGGCATGGATTTTGGTGTTATTAATAACAACCTGCCACAATGTTGAATATGTGGACGGATGTTCTTTTCAACGGTTAAGAACTAACCGGCAGCGCGGGTTAGGCGCAGACTTATCCTTGCTTAGGTTTCAGGATAGAATACCCCAGAATCAAACTCTGGTGTCTTTTTGTACGGAAAAAGACTAAACCGGCAACGCGTGTTAGGCGTTGACTTATCCCTACTTAGGATTCGGGATAAAATTCCCTGTACCTGTGAGGCACAGATTTTGGGATTTAAAAAAAAAGGGGGGTGTCTTCTCTTGGGGCAAAGACGAACCCGAAATGGGAGAGGAAGAATTTTATATTCTATCTCCC
>NW_017978771.1:0-764 GCF_001876935.1 Asparagus officinalis | reverse complement strand
GGGTGTGCGCAGACCAAAAAAACACAGTTTTGAGTCGTTTTCAACCGTTAACTGTCTGGATTTGTTCCAACTGATCTAATGTTATCCTAGAACATGATAAAGTGTTTATAGCTGAGGATAAGAGTGAATCGGCCGTTCTTATCAGAAAACAGAGCTCCTGAAGTCTATAAATACAGCCCTAGAGCCTTCATTTGAACGGAGCTGGAATTCTTGGTAAAGCTCTGCTGAATCAGAGACTGAGGAGCATGAGTTTCAGAGAGGAGGAGGAGATCGGATCGAGTTCTTCGACATAAGGAAGAGGAGTTTGTCAGATCCATAGCCCGGTTCCTTCCCTTGAGATCGTACCTACCTGCGATCTTGAAAAGAGTTGTTATCTCGCTGTTATCGAGATAATTACTTCTGTTTCTTGATTCCTTCACGAATCAACAAAACTCCAGATTGATCTGATCGCTTGGTAGTCTACAGATATTAACGTCTCTGGCACAAGCAAAGATCCCACGCAAGCAGCGATAGATAAATGTATGTTGCATTTGTTTAAGAAGAGTTGTAATTTTCTTTATTTTATTATGTATGGAGATCTTATAAAAAGATCAGACTTTTAAACTTATTGTAACGACTAAAGCTGTTTTTAGTTGCACAATTAAAACATCAACTTTCCACCCAAACATATATATATGGAGTTATGTTCCCTAATCTAGGGTTAACACACTCAATTCTCTTATCCCCATCTAAAGAGATACTAAAGGAGAAACCCTAAGATTAGA
>NW_017978770.1:0-764 GCF_001876935.1 Asparagus officinalis | reverse complement strand
TACCCCTTTATAGTTTGAACTACCTTATCTATAATCAAATTCTAATTTTCAATGGTCAATATTACCCTTATCTATTTTGAATATTTTATTTATATCTTAATCTATCCTAATCAAAATCATATCTTATCCTAATCCTATGTGAACCATGTTTAGCTTAACAATTTAAAAAAACTAAAATATTAATAAAATATATAAAACATAAAAATGATATTAGTTTGTTAAGATAAAGAAATTACAAGTAGATAACATATTATAATACATGAAGTATTGTAAAAAAAACCATAAAAAGTTTTAAAATTACAGAAAAGACCCTGAAAAATTCAAAATTATAAAAATCATCCCAATGTCACTTAAAATAAAAAACATGAAATTAAAATATTAACATCAGTTTGCAAAGAATTTAAAATTTACAGTTAACACCTCAATGTCTCAAAAATTATAGAAACACCCTCAAAAGTTTAAATTACAAACAAGCACATTAAAATTCTAAAATTTTAAAACTTACAAACAACACAGATGAATTCAAGAGATTACCATGATATACCTAAAATTTTTTGACATTTAAATTTAAATTTTTTAATTAACACCTTCAATATCTCAAAAATTATAGAAACACCTTCAAAAGTTCAAATTATAAAAAGCCGCCCTAAAATTCTAAAATTTATAAATAAAATAAGATAAATTCAAGATATTATCCTTAGACACCTAAAAAATTAAAATTTGCCAAAATTAACCTCAAAATTTTTAAAAAACTCCTTCAAATT
>NW_017978769.1:0-764 GCF_001876935.1 Asparagus officinalis | reverse complement strand
GCTCCACAAAGCGGCTATCAAACTAGTGGAGTCACTCGAGAGTTTCCACATTGAGCACGTGCTCCGTTCCAAGAACACGCATGCGGACGCTCTTGCATCCTTGGCGGCTAACTTGGCCCAACCCTTGGGAACGACCCAACGAGTCACAGTCGCCAGCCGAAAACTCTTTCGACTAAGAGACGTCCCAAAAGTGAACACCACCCATCAAACCCCGGATCAGTCCAATCAGGAAGACTGGCGTCTCCCGATCATCAATTATGTCCTATACGGCATGTTGCCCGAAGACGCAAGGGAGCGAGAGTCTATCCGAAGGCGCGCCTCGAGGTTCTACTATGATTCGACCACCAAGATGCTATATCGGAGGTCATACGACAACTTGTTGCTTCGATGTCTTTCAAAGGCAGAGGCGCAGGAGGCCCTACGCGAAGCCCATGACGGCACGTGTGGGGCTCATCAGCCTGGACCCAAGCTTTAGGATCGCCTGCAGAGGATAGGCTACTTTTGGCCTGGGATGGTTAGCGACGTGGTCGCTTACGCAAAGCGCTGCCATGAATGCCAAATCCACGCCAACTACATGCATCAACCTCCTAAAGACCTACACCCGATGAAGGCGTCATGGCCCTTCGAGGCATGGGGATGGACATAGTCAGGCCAATATCCCCGCCATCGGCGAGAGGCCATCATTTCATCCTCGTGATCACCGACTACTTCTCTAAGTGGGCCGAAGCCGTCCCCTTAAGAGAGGTCAAGACTAATGACGTGAT
>NW_017978768.1:0-764 GCF_001876935.1 Asparagus officinalis | reverse complement strand
TTCCCAAAAGAATACCACATGGGTATTCTTAGGGATAACCCAATCATTGTGGAATTGGTGAATAAGAAACTCACGTTTGAACTCTGAAGGTCAGAATGTCTCTTCTTATTCTCTAACTCTTATGAGTTATTTTTGTGAGAAGAGATCCAATCCTCTGACAGGTTAATCTTTTCTCACCAAACCATCCGCTGATCAAATTAAACGATAGTGGATCCACCAACATTTCCATTTGCCCGTCGTTGGCGTTTCTCAGACTTAACGTGCTAGGTCCTAAACGCCTAGCATTAAAGCCTCCTCTTGAGTGATAATACGAGTTGGCATTTTCTTTGCTACCCGTATTCCACTTTCTGTGCTTTTTGGTCAAACCTATAAAAGTTAGGGCCAAAGCCAAAATCCCCTCTCGATTCTCCCAATGAACGAGAGGTCCACCTTCAAATCGAGCGATCAAACCTTCCGACAGTTAGGTCGTCTCAAACTCCTGCTTGGTCAAACATTCATAAAGTTAGGGCCACAGCCAAAATCTCCTCTCGATTCCCCCAATGAACGAGAGGTCCACTTCCAAATCGGGTAATCAAACCTTCCGACAGTTAGGGTTATCCGAATTGTTACGATTCTCGGAGTGGAGATCCCACTCTTAGTTTCATCCTTCCGGATTCTGGGGGTGGAGATCCCACCTCAAGTTTCCTTTCAAGCTATAGATAGAATATAAAATTCTTCCTCTTCAGCACCGTGAGATAGAATATAAAATTCTTCCTCTCCTCGGA
>NW_017978767.1:0-764 GCF_001876935.1 Asparagus officinalis | reverse complement strand
CACCAAGTAAGAAACCACTGAGTCTATACACTATTGAATAGAAAAAATAGTCTTCAGTGATTGAATGGAGTCCTGTTCAAATTCAGAGAGGAAAGGAGTGGAGGGTGTACGAAGGTGAGGTGGTTGAGAGGAATGATTAGGTGGTGCAGAGCATCAAACTGGAACGATCTGAATCATCTCGTGCTGCAAGCAACACGAGTTAATCTGGGCGTTCTCGAAACCTGGACCAGACTACGTGCACGCGTTCTGGTTATACCTCCGCAATGTTCTGGTGACAACCAGGTGGCCTTGGGCAGTAGTCTCGTATGGCTCCATTGTCTAGTGGTAACTCGTGTTGCTTGCAAAACGGGATGATTCAGATCGTTCCAGTCTGATGCTCTGCACCACCTAATCATTCCTCTCAACCACCTCACCCTCATACACCCTCCACTCCTTTCCTCTCTGAATTTGAACAGGACTCCATTCATTCATTGAATACTGTTTTTTTCTAATCAATAGTGTATAGACTGAGTGGTTTCTTACTTGATGACTTATATTGATTGCTAGATATAAATTTTCAGAGCGTCATGATACCATTTTTAGCACCTCATGTTTCATCAAGGAAATAGAGAGGTACTTCAATTAGGGCAATTTAGTTTTTAGCATCTCATGTTTTACCTTCCATGTTGCTGGATGCATTCTCCAGAGGAGAGTTAACAAAGTGTATTGTGTCCATTTGAGCTTATACTTAAATCTCTAATGTTGGATGTATTTGTTTGGATGAT
>NW_017978766.1:0-764 GCF_001876935.1 Asparagus officinalis | reverse complement strand
CGACGGCAAACAACCAGCCCCTCCTCCAACGCAGAAACGAACAAATGGGTTCATGTCAAAAGAACCCGTCCTACTCTCGAGGAGCGAATCCAGAAGCGCCGCGTCTTGCGTGCGCATGCCCGGACTCTTATGCGAAAAGCACAAGAAACGCAAAGGGAAAAGGCAGTTAAGAGATCGCCGAGATCCAAACGAGTTTGGGTGCCAAAGGCCAAATCAACGCCTAAGGTAAAAGCAGGTGACGTTGCTCTCCAGCCTTCGTCAACTTCAGGTCCTGAATCTCCAGTGAAGCCCCATCGCAGCGTGGATGTCACCAAGTTTAATAATTCTCTGAAGGATCGTATCGGTGCTCTACCCGAGAATCGAGGAAAAGCGCTTGTTAAGGAAAGCCCCAGATCGTTGAAGGAGCTTCGTAACAAATTGATTTCTGCAACGACCCGCTTGGCGGTGCATGCAAAAAATCAGGAGCCCGTTAAGGTTTCACCCTCACAAAGGTGTGATTCCAAACGTGTGACTCCCGTAGATGCCAACAAGGCAATGGTTACTCAGAGGAAAACGCGTCGGACAGACGAACGCGTTATACCTGAGAACCCATGTGAGCAGCCGATAGGTTACTCCGACCACAACGTCGATGAGTTGTACTATCAGGCTAGGGGTGCGAATGAGTCTCGAAAGAGAAGTACCCGGGAGGCGGACTTTCACTGTCCGTGTACCAAATTTATCAGGGCAGTATTATCAACATGTAGCTGCCCCAAGACCGCTCCGCA
>NW_017978765.1:0-764 GCF_001876935.1 Asparagus officinalis | reverse complement strand
CTTCATTGGAGAGGAAATATTAGGGCGACGAGATGAGATGACAATTTTGATGTGCTGGAGGAGGATCGGCGTTGGTTATCGAGCATTGGTTTTAGTATTCGGTCTTTGATATGTTTGGGTCATATTAGTCATAGGTTGCCGACTGCTGCGTGTGGAGATTTTGGATCTTGTGGAGCTACTTCAGATTTTGGGTTGTGTCGGATGTTTGGTTACCTAGTATTTGGTCATATCAAGAATGTGGGATTTAATCCGATTGCACGTTTAGGATTTAGAGGCTCGTTTGGTTATCAGTTGGGAGACTCTAGTTTTGTTCTGAGCAGGTATGTCATTTTTGACTCTCAGTAGGTGGAGAGTGCTGATCAGATCGTTGGGATGCCGCAGCGGGTGGAGGGTGATGTTACTCCATATTGGATGGAGATTACTCAACATACTCCAGATCATACTGTATTATTTGGTATTTCAGCTGAGGTAACACAGTTTGGGGATCATTTGGATTTAGATACAGATGATGAGTTGGTTGATTCGAGTGCAGCTGGTGGACATAGTTTGGATTTGGATATGGTCGTTGATTCACCTCAGGTGGAGGTGTTTAGTTTGTTTTACTTTGGGCCATTGGGATAGCTATCAGCCACAGATTTGTTGGTGAAGAGTTAAGAACTCTTCTATTGGATTGAGGGTCTTTGGAGGCCATTGGATGAACTACGTGAGGTTTGATTCCTTGGGCAAGAGGATACGTAGACAGTCAGTTATGATGCAGCCAGTTT
>NW_017978764.1:0-765 GCF_001876935.1 Asparagus officinalis | reverse complement strand
CGCCATGCTCCAATACCTTAAGAGCTTAAACTGTGTATACTCCAGCAAACGTACGAGTATAAACTGTGTACACACGCGTAACCCTAGGTCAACGCCAGTCAACGCGTTGCAACCAGAGCCAACGTTTGACGATTTGAAACCCTAAGGGTCAACGCCGGTCAACGCGTAACCCTAGGTCAACGCCAGTCAACGTGTTGCAACACAAGTCAACGTTCGACGATCCAAAACCCTAAGGGTCAACGCCGGTCAACGCGTAACCCTAGGTCAATGCCAGTCAACGCGTTGCAACATAAGTCAACGTTCGACGATCCGAAACCCTAAGGGTCAACGCCGGTCAACGCGTAACCCTAGGTCAACGCTAGTCAATGCGTTGCGACAAAAGTCAACGTTCGGGGATTCAAAATCCACACTAATCAACGTTCGACGATTCGAAACCCTAAGGGTCAATGCCGGTCAACGCGTAACCATAGGTCAACGCTAGTCAATGCGTTGCGACAAAAGTCAACGTTCGGGGATTCAAAATCCACACTAATCAACGTTCGACGATTCGAGACCCTAAGGGTCAACGCCGGTCAACGCGTAACCCTAGGTCAACGCTAGTCAATGCGTTGCGACAAAAGTCAACGTTCGGGGATTCAAAATCCACACTAATCAACGTTCGACGATTCAACACCCTAGGGTCAACGCCGGTCAACACGTAACCCTCGGTCAACGCCGGTCAACGCGTTGCGACAAAAAGTCAACACACGGTGGTCCGAAACCCTA
>NW_017978763.1:0-765 GCF_001876935.1 Asparagus officinalis | reverse complement strand
AACCCGGTTCACCTTATAAAAAGGGGTCTTTTTCTTTTTCTTTTCCTCCACCTAGGGCCGGCCCCCCCTTGTCCTATTTTCTTGATTTCTCTTCCCTCAAGCATCCGATCTCTCTACAAATTTGATATTTGTCTTAGATCTAACCTTCCTTCGGATCTTTGACTGAGAAATCCCTCGAAACTTCCATATTTAGAGTTTCCTTCGAGCCCCTCGAGCGCGTGGTTCGAGCACCTTTCAAGATCTAGTTTTTGTCGGATCCTCGAGCCTTTCCTCAGGTATATCCTTCATAATTTCAACACTTTTTTAGGCTTTATTCAATTTATGAATTTGTGGGACCACGGGTGAGGGTTCGGATTATAATTTGGCGCCTCGAGTTTATCTTTTAGGGGATAAAAATGTGATCTTTGATCTTTTTTTTTAGATCTGACCTCTTGATTTCTTTTGTAGGCCATTATGTCGTGAGTCTCGAGAGGTCGTTCTCCTGCTGCATCGGCTGATGGCGTGCTTCCCTCATATGCTGGTGAGCTACTTTTTTTGGCATATTCGCAAATTTACAAATTAGTTCTCTTTTTTCTGGATATTCGCAAATTGGTCCCTTTTACCCCCGTTGTTCTCCTTGGTGAGGCAACCGGGAAAAGCCTTGATTCTCCTTGGTGAGGATCGACGCTTTAAAGTCGGAAGTTTTACAAATTAGCATTTTTTTTTCTGAAAATTTGCAAATTAGTCCTTTTACCCCATTTTGCTCTCCTTGGTGAGGCGATCGGG
>NW_017978762.1:0-765 GCF_001876935.1 Asparagus officinalis | reverse complement strand
GTTACTATCAACATGGTCAACAAGGGAAAATCCCCAATCATTTCAGGTGGTTCCGACCCTAGTTTCTCTCCAGGAAACAGGGTCGATTCGGGAATAGCTCAGCTTCAGCTAGAAGCCGTCGGATGTAACAATGACCATGGGGGCCACAGGGTCGATTCGGGAATAGCTCAGCTTCAGCTAGAAGCCGTCGGATGTAACAATGACCATGGGGGCCATAAAGGAGTCCATTCCGATGATGAGTTCTCAGATTCTCATTCCGCGCTCGCCTCTGACGATACAACATCTAGCATAGGGCAAGCTCGAGAGGTGTTCATGGCCAACACCGAGCAGATAGCCAAAATCATTGAAGAGGCCCTGGCTAAACAGAAGGAAATCTTAAAGTTCGAAATGGAAATGGCTATGCAAGAGATGAGACAAATGCACGAGTCAAATCAGCTAGTGGAATCCAGCCATCGCACCCAGAACGCCGCAGTTAGCAGCAATCCGGAGGTGGTCGAAATCGTCATGGCCGACGCACCGCCCAAGAATACTGGGGGTGGCCCTACTAAAAATAACAACACTGGGGGTGGCTGTATTATTCCTCTCGACAATTATCCAAAACAGGGTAGAGATCAGGCCGAAAAGATGAAGGAGCTCGAAAGAAAAATCGACGCCCTAATGTCTACTCGAGAGGTCAAGAAGACCGACATTCCGTGCCCTTACCCGAAAGAGTGGGATTCGATCCCATATCCGGCAAAGTTCAACCTGATCAACTTCACGCCGTTC
>NW_017978761.1:0-765 GCF_001876935.1 Asparagus officinalis | reverse complement strand
TATTTAAGAAGCAGTTTATACTCGTATACTTTTCGGAGTATTGATTTTTTCATTGCAACGTATTGATAGCATTGAGCTAGGGTTACGCGTTGTCCGGCATTAACCCTAGGGTTTTGAACGTCGTACGTTGAATTTTTGCTCGCAACGCGTTGACTAGCGTTGACCTAGGGTTACGCGTTGTCCGGCGTTGACCCTAGGGTTTCGAATGTCGTTGGATGCTCAAGTCACGAGACCAACTAATGAAGTGAAATGATTGACCATAATACTTTTAGGATTTTTGGCAAACCCTCAGCCATCAACGGGTTTGATGAGCCTTTACCGACTACTGTTTGAGTCGGGCTAGCATGCGGATTGTCTAAATCCGTTCCGCATGTAACGTTGTGCTAAGAAAGTGAATTCTCTTAGACTTTGTGCTATGATTTTGAATACATAGGCTTCGTCTTTCTCACGGGAAGAGCCTACCCGGCGACGCGGGTTAGGCGTCGACTTTGGGGTTTTTGGCTAACCCCCAGCCTTCAACGGGTTTGATTAGCCTTTACCGACTACCGTTTGAGTCGGGCTAGCATGCGGATTTTCTAAATCCGTTCCGCATGTAACGTTGTGCTAAGAGAGTGAATTCTCTGAGACTTTGTGCTATGATATTGAATACATAGGCTTCGCCATTGTTATGGGAATAGGCTACCCGGCAACGTGTAATAGACGTTGACTTATCCCTACTTAGGCTTCGGGATGAGATACCCCAGAATCGAACTCTGGTGTCTTTTT
>NW_017978760.1:0-765 GCF_001876935.1 Asparagus officinalis | reverse complement strand
ATCGGGAAGAGCCTTGATTCTCCTTGGTGAGGATCGACGCTTTAAAGATAGGTTTTGCTTGGTCAAAACAATATCTCAAAATAAAGTGGGCGTTTTGACGCTGCATTGTGTTTTATAAGGCAGGGATATATTGTCGATATGCCCTATCTTATGAATGCACAATGTGGCCAAATCGTCTCACCCTTTATAAGGTAATGACTCTATCTTACCGATTTGTAAGATGAGTTCAATTTCCTTTTATACCTGAAATTAACAAACACTTAATTGCTTGTTTTTAGTGGAGTATCCTTCCGGAGCCTTTTCATCGCATGCGATGAATGGATGTCGTGACGAATATTATTCGACGTCTGATGATTTTTCGCCGATTCCACTTGCTTCCCAGTTTGTTCCGGGCACGTCGGCAGAGGTTGCCTAAGTGGTGAAGGAAGGTGGACATCAAGCCCTTCGTCAGCTGATTACAGATGCGCCCCTCGTGAAGGATGTTAGTTCCATTCAGTCTCTCAGGAAGACTGATTTCTTGTTTGGCGATTCTGTCAGAGATCCCGATGCAGCATTTATTGACGCCGAGCAGTGGCTTCATAAGACTGGCAATGGCTTCCTCTATTTACCGAAGATTCCTCGGCACCGTTCCTTGACTGAGTTCAGGTGTCAGGCTGTGAAACGGGAGATGTCGTGGCGCTTGACAGAGGAGCATGGGAGCGTTCACTGCGGCTACATTACTCATCAGGCAGTTCCTGGTTCGAGCAGGAATCATATTGTTGGACT
>NW_017978759.1:0-766 GCF_001876935.1 Asparagus officinalis | reverse complement strand
TAAAATCAAATTTGTTTTGGTACCCAAGTATTCTTGGTACCAAAAGATTTAGGGACATGACCCCTATTATTCAAGCTCAAAGCCCTAGGGTTATGAACCCTCTTGGGCACATATGATGCACTAGCACGGTCAAAATAATATTCATTCAAATGACCATTTCGATTGCAATTCGTACAATGAAAAGAGTGAAAAGATTTGTGTTGACCAAGTGAGCGTGCACGAAAATCATTTGCAACTAAAGATTGTCTTTTAAATTTATTTTGCAAATGAGAAACCTTATTAAACAAAGGTGGTTTACTTGAGAAATTTGGCAAGTTTGAACATTTTTTCAAATCATAACAAAACTTAGCCAAATGACCAAATCTACCACAAATATCACATTCAAACACTTGTGGTCTACTAGAAACATTTGGCAAACGTGATTTTCTTTTCAAATCAAAACAATATTCGGCCAAATGACCAAAACGACCACAAAACTCACATTTGTACATATGGGCATGTTTATGATGATCTATACGTGTGTGTATATGTGAGTGTGATGATGAAGCTTGATGGGATGCACAAACATGATTAATCTTGATGGGTTTTTGTGCATTATAACAAAATCTAGTAGGGTGGCCTTTACGACCGCAATTAGTGCATTTATAGACTTTGTTATACATGTGTGCATAGTGTGTAGGTTTCTTAGAAGACTTTACATTAGACTTTGCACACAAGTCCATAAGCTTGTTATGATTATCAATGCATGTGTTTAAGGTTGAATCTA
>NW_017978758.1:0-766 GCF_001876935.1 Asparagus officinalis | reverse complement strand
TATGGAAATACTCATTGGGCTTAATTACTCGGTCAGCTTAGGCTTAATAAGATAGAATCACCTTGAATTCAAGAGTATTATTTTTTTTTTCTTTTTGGTGCCCATTTTTCGCACTCTTCTTTTGCATTTTTTTTTTTTTGTATATGTATTTGTAAATCAAGACATTTTGAAAAATTATTTTCAACTTTAAGCTAAGCATGCAAAAATTTCATTATTTTAAATAAAAGTCCAAGTTAAGGCTTAAGTATAGTATACTACTTTGAAAATTATTTCTTAAGAAATTTATTTAGAGTTATCATAAAAGATGAACTTAAGTAAATAACCAACTATGGATTAGAAAATTTCAAATGTATCAAATAAATCAATTATTACATAACTCTATCAATTTGGCAAGTGACGATATTTTTTTTTTAAGAAAAAGGAAGAAAAAAAACAAAAATGTAACTAAAAATGTAAGATAAAGAGAAAAAATAACTAATTCTCACCCCCATACCAAAATTTTGCATTGTCCTCAATGCAAACTCTATGATGCATAAAGTAAAGCAGATAAGAAGTGAAGCACTTACATTTGGTCGGTTGATAAAAATCTGCAATTACCTTTGGTCTGAGGAGGATGAAAACAAAAATTTTATTCTTCTTTCTTTTTTTTCTTTTTTTTTTCTTTTTTTTTCTTTTCTTTTTTTTTCTTTTTTTTTCCTTTTTTTCTTTTGAAAACTGAACAAGAAACTCTCAAATGAGAGAAGAATAAATTCTTTTTATTATTCTG
>NW_017978757.1:0-766 GCF_001876935.1 Asparagus officinalis | reverse complement strand
TCAATCCTCCGACCGGTATAAGAGGTTAAACTACTCCCTGATACTCCAATAGGTATATGAGTCTAAACTCTTTCTCCACTTTTGACGGGAAGTTCCTGGAAAATATTAAGCTGATATTCTTAAGGATAACCCGGTTAGGTAACTGATAATAATGTCCGAACCAGTTCCGCAGAGGAAACTGGGGGTGGACGATTTATGTAACGGGAAGTTCCCAAAACCACAGCAATGTAATGAATAAGAACTCCCGTTCAAATTCTCACTGTGCACTCAACACTCTCTCTGTTAGAGTCTGGACATAAAATTCCCAATTGGTCAAACCTTCTTACAGTTAGGACCACAGTCAAAATCCCCTCTCGATTCCCCCAATGAACGAGAGGTCCTCAAATCGAGCGATCAAACCTTCCTACAGTTAGGATCGTCTCAAATCTCCCAATTGGTCAAACCTTCTTACAGTTAGGACCACAGTCAAAATCCCCTCTCGATTCCTCCAATGAACGAGAGGTCCACCTTTAAATCAAGTGATCAAACCTTCCTATAGTTAGGGTCACCTCAAACTCCTGTTTGGCCAAACCTTCCTACAGTTAGGGTCAAAACCATAATTCGCTCTCGATAAACGAGAAATTCATCTTTAGTTCAGTAATCAAACCTTCCGACAGTTAGGGTTATCCGAATCTTTTCGAATCTCGGAGTGGAGATTCCACTCTTGGTTTCACCTTTCCGGATTCTGGGGGTGGAGATCCCACCTCGAGTTTCCTTTCCAGCTGAA
>NW_017978756.1:0-767 GCF_001876935.1 Asparagus officinalis | reverse complement strand
GTATCAGATGGATCAGAGGATGATGAACTTACTCGAGATTTCTTTCTGGGAGGCATCTACAGAAAAAGAGAAGAAAGGAAAAAAATTAATAATTATTTATTTATTTATTTATTTATTTAGCTACAAATTGTTCAACATGAGTTAATTTCAAGTTATCAGAATTTCTTTTGACAATAAATTCCCTCAAAATAATTATTTGAGAAATCAAAAATGTTAAAATTTTGATAACTTGATCGGTAAAACATACATGTTGAAATGACAATTATAAGCTAAACCTTACGATTGTTGAATAAAATATCCAGTACAAATTTCCGAGCGTGAGAAGTATCCAATTAGACTTTTATTTGACAAATTACCCATATTTGCACAAAACACCCTAAATTCAAATTTATTTTTGCAAAAAACCCCTAATTTTTTTTTTGGATTTGCATAAAACACCCAATTTGTTTTTTTTCTTTTCTTTTTTTTTTCTTTCAATTTGAAATCATGTACCCAATTATTTGTTTTTACACAAAAACCCTAAGAATTTTCGGATTTTGCATGAAACACCCCTTTTTTTTTAGATTTTTGCACAAGATATCCTAAGTTCAAACCCCCAATAAATTTTTGGATTTGCAAAAAGCCCCCTACAATTTTCGGGTTTTGAATAAACATCCCCCAATTTTCGGATTTTGAACAAAAATCCCTAATTTTTTGGAAAATCCCCAAATTAAACCCTAAATTGATCATGAATCAACACAAAATATGATAATCATTCATTACTACCC
>NW_017978755.1:0-767 GCF_001876935.1 Asparagus officinalis | reverse complement strand
CCACCAAAACCTGTCCAAAGAATGGACCCAACCATAGAATCTGTGGCGCGGTGCAGGCATCTCCCGTCCGAAGTTAGCGAGGCGATTCCTCAAAGTAGAAGCAGTGGCGAGGAACTCGTTATGAGGCGGAGTATCTAGCCCCAGTACTCCAGGACGCAGTCCAACAATGTGATCCCTGCTCGAACCAGGAACTGCCTGATGAGTAACATAGCCTGCTCCTCTGTCAAACGCCACGACATCTCCCGTTTCACAGCCTGGCGTCTGAGCTCAGTCAAGGAACGGTGCCGAGGAATCTTCGGCAAATACATGAAACGACTGCCAGTCTTGTAAAGCCACTGCTCAGCTTCAATAAGTGCTGCATCGGGATCTCTGGTAGAGTCGCCAAACAAGAAGTCAGTCTTCCTGAGAGACTGAACGGAGCTGGCATCCTTCACAAGAGGTGCATCTGTGATCAGCTGGCGAAGGGCTCGATGTCCACCTTCCTTCACTACTTCGACAACCTCTATCGACGTGCCCGGAACAAACTGGGAGGTAAGCGGAATGGGCGAAAAGTCATCAGACGTCGAATAATATTCGTCGCGACGTCCATTCACCGCATGCGATGAAAAGGCTCCGGAAGGATACTCCACTGGAAACAAGCAATTAAGTATTTGTTAGTTTCAGATATGAAAGGAAATTGAACTCATCTTACAAATGGATAAGACAGAGTCATTACCTTATAAAGGGCGAGACGATTTGGCCACATTGCGCATCTATAAGATAGGGTA
>NW_017978754.1:0-767 GCF_001876935.1 Asparagus officinalis | reverse complement strand
GGCTTAATTACTCGGTCAGCTTAGGCTTTATAAGATAGAATCACCTTGAATTCAAGAGTTTTTTTTTTCCGTTTTTGGTGCCCATTTTTCGCACTCTTCTTTTGCATATATGTATATATTTTTTGAAAATATGTAAATCAAGACACTTTGAAAAAAATTATTTTCAACTCTAAGTTAAGCATGCAAAAATTTCATTATTTTAAATAAAAATCCAAGTTAAGGCTTAAGTAAAGTATACTACTTTGAAAATCATTTCTTAAGAAATTTATTTAGAGTTATCATAAAAAGTGAACTTAAGTAAATAACCAACTAGGGATTAGAAAATTTTAAATTTATCAAATAAATCAATTATTACATAACTCTATCAATTTGGCAAGTGACGATATTTTTATAATTTTTTTTTAAAAGAAAAAGGAAAAAAAATGTAACTAAAAATGTAAAATAAAGAGAAAAAAATAACTAATTCTCACCCCCATACCTAAATTTTGCATTGTCCTCAATGCAAACTCTATGATGCATAAAGTAAAGCAGATAAGAAGTGAAGCACTTACATTTGGTCGGCTGATAAAAATCTGCAATTACCTTTGGTCTGAGGAGGATGAAAACAAAAATTTATTCTTCTGTTTTCTTTTTCTTTTTCTTTTTTTTCTCTTTTTTTTCTCTTTTTTTTTCTTTTCTTTTTTTTTCTTTTTTTTTCTTTTTTTTTAACAACTGAACAAGAAACTCCAACATGAGAGAAGAATAAATTCTTTTTATTATTCTGAAAT
>NW_017978753.1:0-767 GCF_001876935.1 Asparagus officinalis | reverse complement strand
TGACGAAGAGATCTACAACTTTTATGTTTTGAACTTTTTCAGATTCAAATCGTAGCATGGTCTAAATGTCTCTTCATTTTATGGTCCACTTTGAGGTGTTCGACACTTTCTGACTTCTCCGAACTTGTATTATGTATTTTGTCATTCCAATGACTTGTACACTCCAATAACTCACTTTGTATATTCGTTTGCTTTCACGGGGCCAGATAATCCTTTCCTGACTTGGATGATGACGCTTATCGTCTGCATTTCGTCTCAAGCTGTGTGCAGGAACCCATAGGCATTTTTATACGCCTACAGAGGGGAGCGACAAAGAGAGAGAATCGAGGCGTCGAGCTCCGCGGTGTTGGGAGAGAGGGGGATTTGGAGATTAAATCTGACGAGGATCAAAGGCTTCGAGACCGCTAGGGTTTTCTTGGATTTGAGGTCATCCTCTTTTAGGAAATTTGGGTCCAGATCTTTAGGTTTTGTAGGGTTATGGGAAAAATCGGGAAGAACTTTAATGGAAGGGGAATGATCGGTCTGCTCTGATACCAGTGAAGGAAAGAGAGAGGGATTGATTTTGGGGACTCCGATAGAGATTTTCTCAGTTGAGATGATTTAGAGGTGAGGTAATCTTCTCTATATATAGGCATTCTATCCCCCTCTCCGTCTCCAAAAAAGCTGCCTAATTTTCCTCCGCTATCTCGCGTTCTCCGTAACGCCTGATCTTGATTAGAGAATATCCCACAGAACGTGAGATATTCCCCAACAACCAGATCACATCT
>NW_017978752.1:0-767 GCF_001876935.1 Asparagus officinalis | reverse complement strand
AATCCCCCCCCCCCCCTCTAGGGTCTAACAAACTCATCATTTTGCACAAATGCATTTGAACTAGAAGTAGAACATGTATGATTATCTTTAAATGAATCAAAATCATTTCTAATAGCTTCTACTTCTAGCCTGACATCATTTTTAGCATGAGATAAGCTAGTAATGGATTAGGTTAATTTTTTATTTTCTAAATTTAACATATCATTATTTTCTTTAAGCTTTTTATTTTCTTTAACAATGATATCAAACTTGGATACTAGCTTCTCATGATCGGATTTTAAATCTACATGCTTGCTTTTAAGATCAATAAAATTTTTATGCAACTTAGTGTAGGCATGTATTAACCTATCATATGCACAAGCGAGTTCATTAATGGATAATTCATTATCGGATTCTGAGTCACTTAACACACTAGGGTTATCCCCTAGTGGATGTTTGCATGATGCTCTAATAGAACTTGAAGAGGAAACCTCTGTAGGCATATAAAATTGCTTATAGGTCCCTTAGCACAGTTCGGCATAAACCGATGAACCAACGAGGCGACGAGATCGACGAATCGCACGCAAGCGACGGAATGAATCCACCCGCGTGCAGAATCAAGCTAACGAATTAAGGAATCAACGAGTCATCCAACCGAGAACAGACTCGGACGAATCGCGATCGAATTAAGATCAGTTTCGGACTCGAACTCAGAAGCTGATTTACTGCCAAATCAGGAATCCGACTTACTGCCAAATCAGATCAACCAATCAGAGTCTCAATCAACC
>NW_017978751.1:0-767 GCF_001876935.1 Asparagus officinalis | reverse complement strand
TGGCTCGGCATGAGCCGAGCCACCCAGGGGTGGCCGGCCACTTGTGGCCGAGCCACCTCAGCCCAGATCCGTGCCTAGGCACAGATCTGGGTGCCTATAAATAGGCCGAGGGTGGGTTATTTTTGGGGGTTGGAACTTTGAGAGCCGTTACTCTGCCGAATTGAAGACCGAGCTCAGAGTTTCGAAGACTTGAGGACTTGAAGATTCAGATCTGATTCTCGGTGATCGTCCACGTCACAAAAGGCAGGAGTTCGAGAGAGGTAAAAATCGGATCTGAGATCTACACGAGGCAATACTCCGGATCAAAGCTTGGCGTTTGATCCCGAGAACTAAAGGTTACTATTTCCTTGGTGAATTAGTACCCTACGGCTATTATTTCCTTTGTGAAATAATACCCGTCGAATCGTGTAGATCCGACCGGATCTAGATCGCGCGGTGGTCCACGGATTAACCCCGGCGTCGGCAAAGAACCCACACAAGCAAGATACCGCAAAACAGGATCTTGCGATTTGTTCTTAAGGAAAGTTGTAAAAGGAAAGTTGTAATTTTTTCTTTTTTTTTATTTCGTTGTATCCGGATCTAAAAAAGACCGGATCTTTTGTAACTGAAAAAACAGTTATTCAAGACAACAATGAATTCAATGAAGGCAATTTTCACCGCGAACAATCCCTACTTAGGATTCAGGATAAAATTTCCTATACCTGTGAGGCACAGATTTTGGGAGTTGAAAAAGGTGGTGTCTTCTCTTGGGGCGAAGACGAACCCGA
>NW_017978750.1:0-767 GCF_001876935.1 Asparagus officinalis | reverse complement strand
AAAACCATCTCTAAACAAATCTTCAAATTCATCATCTTCTACTAATTTAAAAAGAAGGTTTTTAAGAACGATAAACCTAATTACGCATTTCTTGACTCGGGAAGCATCATAATTCCAACTATCGAGACTACCAAAAGAGGAGGATTGAGAAATCATAGATTGTCGGATATCACCTTGAGGATTCTGGCCTTTGTTGTATTTTTCTAAATAGCGTTTGAGGTGGTTGGTGCCGCTCTTATGATAAGCTTGGAAAGTCTGGTCGCACAACGCACATTTAGCCTTCTGGGTGATGATCCTACCATGTTCATCCTTGGTGACATCTATCTTCTTAAAAAATTTCACACATCGGATCTCGGCCTTTTAGGAGCTCTTGGTGTAGATTTGTCGCCACTAGATTTAGGATTAACACTGGTAGGAGGAGTAGATGTCGTAGGAGGACTCATTTTTGGATCGGTAGGTGATAAGTTTTGCTCTTCATAATCAGATCCAGAAGTCATTTGATGAAAGTATTAGAAAATATAAAAGATTATAAGAGAGTATAAGATTGTATAAGAGAGTATTAAAGAAAAGTAGATGAGTTTTGGTGTGAGGAGAAGAAGTGAAACCCCCCTTTATTTATAAAGGCATCCTCCTAGGTAAATGACCAAAAAACCCTCATATTATATTCGTTTTTGACCATTTGTAGGGGCAAAATGGTCAAAACGCACGTTTTGGTCGTTATGGCCGGGTCGGGCTAGCCCGGCTCGGCCAAAATGGTCATTTTTAAA
>NW_017978749.1:0-767 GCF_001876935.1 Asparagus officinalis | reverse complement strand
TGGGGTGTCCACTCCGAGAATCTGGAAAATTTAGATAAACTTGCCTTTTATAGGATGAGTTATCTAAACCGAAAATGGGTCCTTCGTTTATCGAAGTGGAATTTCAACTTTGGCTATAACCATGGGAAGGCTTGACCAAAGAGAAAGAGAGGGAGTTCTTTCGTTTATCGAAAGGGGACTCCGAAATGAAAGTGGACCTCTTGCTCATGGAGAGAATCAAGAGGGCCAGAAAAACGTTTTTGGTGGACTCACTGTCAATTGAAATTGATCAGTGAGGGATTTTGGTGGTAAACAATGATTTTGGGTTATCCTCTAGAATATATTCTTCAAGGAACTTCCCGGTAAACGAGTTATCCTGAACGTACTAGGGATAGTATTTTTTCAGGAACTTCCCATTTATTGGCATTAATTGCCTGGCGCCCTCTTGAGTAATCAGGCGATATGCGCCGTTTGAATAGACTGTGTCTATTACAAACGGTCCTTCCCATTTGGGTTCGAATTTACCTTTCTTCTTGGAGGTGAGAATTATTGGTCGACGAGCAGCGAGGACCAGATCTCCTTCCTTGAAGCTTCTCTGTCGGACTCTTTTGTTAAAAGCCCTTGACATCCTGGCTTGGTAAAACTCGATGTGTTGTTGAGCCTCCAAACGCTTTTCATCCAGCCTCTCGAGCTCTTCGAGATGCTTCTGATATTGTTCTTCCGTCGTCATCTCCGTTGCGAGGGTGATTCGAAGGGACGGAATCTGAATTTCCAGCGGTAGCACAGCT
>NW_017978748.1:0-768 GCF_001876935.1 Asparagus officinalis | reverse complement strand
GTGATAAGAAGTTGATAATTTGTGTGTGATTGAATATTTCCTCATCAAAGCCTCAAAAGAACGGTTACAAAAATGTGTACCGTTGTCACTAATGATCGCTCGGGGTACTCCAAACCGTGCAAAAATATTCTCTTTCAGAAACTTAACAACGATCTTGTTGTCATTAGTTTTGCAAGCTACTACCTCAACCTATTTTGACATGTATTCAACGGCTACTAGAATGTGAAAATTTCCAAAGGAATTTGGAAATAGTCCCATGAAATCGATACCCCACAGATCAAAAAGTTCAACAGATAAGATGGGTTGTAAATGCATCATATTTCTCCTAGTGACCTTCCCTAAAAGCTGACAGCGGTTACAGGTTTTACAAAACTCATATGAATCTTTGAAAAAAGTGGGCCAGTATAGCCCAGATTGGAGAATTTTTTTAGCTGTTTTTCTTGTGCCAAAGTGATCCCCACATGCTTGCTTATGACAAAAGGATAGAACACTCCTACTTTCTTCAGTGGGAACACATCTCCTAAAGATCTGATCAGGACAGTATTTGAACAGATATGGATCATCTCAATAAAAGTATTTTACTTGGGAGAGAAAACATGATCTATCCTGTTTGGACCAATGAGAAGGGATCTAGTTTATGACTATGTAGTTCACAATGTCGGCGAACCATGGAATAAATTAGATTTCTAAGAGTTGTTTATCTGAAAAATGTTCATTGATCGGGACAGTTGATGTTGGTGCATTTGGGAGTCGAGAGAGGTGATCTGC
>NW_017978747.1:0-768 GCF_001876935.1 Asparagus officinalis | reverse complement strand
TCCTAATCATAATCATATCTTATCCTAATCCTATGTGAACCATGTTTAGCTTAACAATTTAAAAAAACAAATACTAATAAAATATATAAAACATAAAAATGATATTAGTTTGTTAAGATAATGAAAACACAAGTAGATAACATATTATAATACATGAAGTATTACAAATAAATCATAAAAAGTTTTAAAATTGCATAAAAGACCCTAAAAAGTTCAAAACTATAAAACTCATCCAAATGTCTCAAAACATAAAATAAAAAATATGAAATTAAAAAATTAACATCAGTTTGCAAAGAATTTAAAATTTACAGTTAACACCTCAATGTCTCAAAAATTATAGAAACACCCTCAAAAGTTTAAATTACAGACAAGCATATTATAATTCTAAAATTTTAAAACTTACAAATAACACAGATGAATTCAAGAGATTACCATGATACACCTAAAATTTTTGATATTTAAATTTAAATTTTTTAATTAACACCCTCAATATCTCAAAAATTATAAAAACACCTTCAAAAGTTCAAATTATAAAAATCCACCCTAAAATTCTAAAATTTGTAAATAAAATAAGATGAATTCAAGATATTACCCTTCGACACCTAAAAAATTAAAATTTGCCAAAATTAACCTCAAATTTTTTAAAAAACTCCTTCAAAATTTAAAAATCGAAAAAAAAACTCTAAATTTTCAAAAATGTTAACTAGCACACATCAAATTCGTCGATTGGTAGACCGCTGAAATTTAATATTTTTCAAAATTAATCTA
>NW_017978746.1:0-768 GCF_001876935.1 Asparagus officinalis | reverse complement strand
TTTAAAAATCAATGATGATTTGGTTTTATGTGATTTACTTGTGATTTATGATTTCATTGGTTGATTTGTCTTCATTTGACACATTTTTTACATGATTCTCATGTTCTTCTTCTTTTGAGTTCATAAATCTATTTTATATATGATTTTTATGTTTATGTTTTGAGACACACTATTTTCATATTAATATTTTTATACGTGTTCTCAATTGTTTGTTGTATGTGAGTTATGCTTAGCATATTTTACATTTATGCATGCTCACATGTTTGCCATGGTCTTCATTGTATATATTCCATAAGGCATTTTAATAGGGGGAGCAATCCCTATATTTGTTTTTATACCCACCCATGTTTATTGGTAGGGGGCTTTTGCTCTCTTCTTCTTTTGTTTTCCCCTTTTTGATGTTGTCAAAGGGGGAGAAGTATTGTGAGTGTATCTTGTTTTAGTTATATGCATGATAATTCTAATTTACATATTAATTTCCTTTTATGCATATATCTCTTTTTGTAAATTGTTTGTCATCATTAAAAAGGGAGAGATTGTTGGGTCCTTTTGTTTTGATGATGTTTAACAATCAATTTACCACTAATGTTGTTTGTCTAGTGTTTATGTTTTGTATTTATTCTAGGCGAACAATATGTTGGAGGATGGATGGAATAGCGCTTTAACGATCATATCCAATGGAGGTTGGCAGAATAGTGATTGAAGCCTATGCAATTCAAGTTGAAGATCCAAGTTCAAGCTTCATCCGTAAGTTTACCAAGTCGAGCT
>NW_017978745.1:0-769 GCF_001876935.1 Asparagus officinalis | reverse complement strand
TACCAACAAAAAAAGAGACCATACTACTCCAATAGGTACACGAGTCTAAACTGTTTCCTACACTCGACAAGCAGTTTCTGGAGGATATTAATATGAATATTCTTAAGGATAACCTGACGAACTCTCAATGGACATACAAACATCAATCTAGAAATACCAACTTCGATTCAAGGTCTCAACAACAGCCAAGTGATAAACGCAGGGCCGGAGAAGCATTAGCTATTCTACAAAGAACTGAATAGACTAATGGATGAAGAGATCAAGGGCTGGAGCCATTTTTCTACACGATCTACTCAATCAAGTATTGAAAGGATTGCAAATAAGACCTGTCTTATCCAAAATGTCCCAGACTCCTCTATAAAAGAATAAGTCTTGAACACTTTGGAGGGGGTATCTGTAGACATCAAAAAATGCTAATAGATATCCAAATACAGCTCAAGAGGAGATCATCGAAAAATCAAAGAAAAAAAGACAGTCTTTACTGTCTCGCACGCGAGACAGACTTTACTGTCTCTCCGCCCGTGCGAGACAGCGTTTAATGTCTCTCCGCACGAGACAGCGTTTGCTGTCTCTCCGCACGAGACAGCTTTTGCTGTCTCTCCGCGCGAGATAGCGTTTGCTGTCTCTCCGCGCGAGACAGCGTTTGCTGTCTCTCCGCGCGAGACAGCGTTTGCTGTCTCTCCGCGCGGGACAGCGTTTGCTGTCTCTCCGTGCGAGACAGTTTTAAAATGGTCAGAAACCACCTTGAACAACTGCCACACACGTCCAT
>NW_017978744.1:0-769 GCF_001876935.1 Asparagus officinalis | reverse complement strand
TTATGTTTTAAGATCTTTTGGTTATGAAAACAATTTTTTCTTTTATCAAATCCTTTGTTTTCATGATTACTAGTTTTGATTTTGATGAGAGGTTTGTATTTATATAACCCTCCGGAGTTATTGGGTGTCTATTCCCAAACATTGTTTACCGGGTGCTAAACATATTTATATGGGTTGTTACTAGCTCAAGAGCTAGATATAACTGCCTCTCTTGATTTTTGAAGCAATGATGATTTGATTTTACGTTTTTGGATTTAAACTTTGATTTATGATTTCAATTGGTTGATTTGTTTTCATTTGAAAACTTTTTACATGATTCTCATGTTCCTCTTCTTTTGATTTCATAAATCTATTCTTTTATATGGTTTTTATATTTTTTTGTGTTAATGAGACACTATTTTCATATTGACATATTTTTATGTGTTCTCATTATCTTCATGTATGTGAGTAAATTTTTAGCATATTCATGTATGCTTGCTCACATATGTTTGTCATGATCTTCATCGCATATATTCTATATGGCTTTTTGATAGGGGGAGCAATCCCTATACTTGTTTGATACTCACCTATGCTTATTGGTAGGGGGAGCTTTCGCTCTCTTAATTCTTTTGTCCCCTTTTTTGATGTTGTCAAAGGGGGAGAAATATTATGAGTATATCTATCTTGGTTGTTTATATGCATGTGAGTTATTAACTTGTACATATTCATTTACTTCATGCATATACTTCTTTTTGTAAATTGTTTGTCATCATCAAAAAGGGGGAGATTG
>NW_017978743.1:0-769 GCF_001876935.1 Asparagus officinalis | reverse complement strand
GAAATAAATAATGATTTAGAGTACTCCCTGTCTCTTGATGATGTGATAACAGAATTGTATGATAATCCCAATTTGTATATGCCGCTTCGGTCGGCCTATGTAACTAAGGAACACTTCCAGCATTCTTTCGGAACAACCATGATCATCCCGAACAAGATAGGAGGTGCAAAAGAAGTAATTTATGGTAAAGGAAAAAGCTCTCCGTTACCAGATCATTTCCTAAGTGAAGATGAAGATGATGACAAACCTGGTCGACATCTATCTAAGTATAGTCCAGAAGCGCTCACACTCGGAGAAGGTCTATACTTCAATCGAGGTCCTCGTAATCCAGCCAAAGCGGTATATGTACCAAAAGGGAAACCTGAGGATTATTATAAATACGGGCGAGGCTTAGGCTATGTTTCCTCGTCCGATGATGAATGTGGTTGGCAGATCAATGATCAAATTGCTAACAAAACTAAGAACGGATACTCTTCTGATTCTTCAGCTGGGAATTCCGACACAAGTCTAGGGGAGGTGTTCAAAGCCCTAATGGTAAACAAGGCTACAGCTGATCCGTCTACAATGGAAGACGATGATCAAATGCCGACATGGGAAGACCCGTGGGTTCATCATCTGAATATGCAGTATGGTGACAGGTTCGAACAGAGAGAACCCCCCCACTGAGGATAAGATAGTCCAAGTTAACATGGGCGACGAAGCCAACCCAAAGCCCATATTCGTCAGTGACAGTCTTCCCCCAGATGAGAAGGAAGAATTGATTGCTCTC
>NW_017978742.1:0-769 GCF_001876935.1 Asparagus officinalis | reverse complement strand
CATTTTTCGCACTCTTCTTTTGCAATTTTTTTTGTATATGTATATATATTTTGAAAATATGTAAATCAAAACACTTTGAAAAAAATTATTTTCAACTCTAAATTAAGCATGCAAAAATTTCATTATTTTAAATAAAAATCCAAGTTAAGGCTTAAATAAAGTATACTACTTTGAAAATCATTTCTTAAGAAATTTATTTAGAGTTATCATAAAAGGTGATCTTAAGTAAATAACCAACTAGGGATTAGAAATTTTCAAATTTATCAAATAAATCAATTATTACCTAACTCCATCAATTTGGCAAGTGACGATATTTTTATAATTATTTTTTAAGAAAAAGGGGGGAAAATGTAACTAAAATGTAAAATAAAGATAAAAAATTTAAAGTGGTGAAAAAAATTATTATTATTAATTGCAATAAAAAGTTACAATTTTGGAAGGCCTTCTCAATTAAGAGTAGCCCTCCTCTCCAAAAGGAGTTACAAAAATTTTCACACCTCTAACCCATCACTCTCTACCCCTATTTATAGTAAACATCAGCGAATGTGAGCCATTGGATCAAACTTGAGCCCCAAGACAAGCAAAATCAGCCATTGACGCGCGCTACAGGAATCTGGTATCGATGCAGGCATCGATGCAGGCATCGATGCAGGTATCGATGCCAGCATCGATGCCCACTATTTCCAAATTCTGATTTCAAGGATAGCTTCGTCTCATCGAGATAGGCGATTTTCATATATTATATGTTAAATTCCGCCTTCCGGATTAG
>NW_017978741.1:0-769 GCF_001876935.1 Asparagus officinalis | reverse complement strand
CCTTTACAGGAGTCACACGTTTGGACTCACACCTCCGTGAGGGTGAAACTTTAACGGGCTCCTGATTTTTAAGCATGCACCGCCAAGTGGGTCGTCGCAGCAATCAATTTGTTAAGAGATCGTGTACGACTCCCGGTCTGGGTGTTGGCTTGAAACTCCTTCAGCGATCTCCAGCTCCCTTTGACAAGTGCTTTTCCTCGATTCTCGGGTAGAGCACCGATACGATCCTTCGGAGGATTCTTGAACTTGGGGAAATCCGCGCTGCGGTGGGGCTTTTCCAGAGGTTCGGGATCTGAAATTGATGAAGGTTGGAGAGCAATATTACCTGCTTTTACCTTAGGCGTTGATTTGGCCTTTGGCACCCAAACTTGTTCGGATCTCGGCGATCTCTTAACGGCCTCTCCCTTTAGCATTTCTCGTGCTTTTTGGACCAGGGCTCGGGCATGCGCACGCAAGGCGCGGCGCTTCTGGATTCGCTCCTCGAGAGTAGAACGGGTTCTTTTGACATGAACCCATTTGTTTGTTTCTGCTTCGGAGGAGGGGCTGGTTGTTTGCCGTGGTTGCTCCTGGCGTTGCCTGGATTTTAGATCTACGTTATAGCGGATCCCATCCATTGGCTCCAAAGCCTCGGCCAGCTGACGAGCAAGACGTTGACGTCGTCTTTGTCGTGTTCTCTTTGACACTGCGGGAGAGTCTTCAAAAGCCATCTCTTCGGCGGAAGAGGAGTCCGGATCTGCGATCTCGACCACGTTGGACGACGCGGGGACGT
>NW_017978740.1:0-769 GCF_001876935.1 Asparagus officinalis | reverse complement strand
TCAGGAAGATGTTGACAGGTTTGGGATTTCCTGCAAACATGATTGGTTGGATAATGGAATGTATCTCAAATCCAAAATACTCTCTGTCAATTAATGGCACTTTGCATGGATACTTTCAAGGAGCAAGAGGGCTTAGGCAAGGGGACCCTATATCTCCATATATGTTTGTAATAGGCATAGAATACCTATCAAGGAAGTTGGATACTCTCAAGAATGACAGGCACTACAAACTTCATCCTAAATGTAATAGGTTGAAAATCTCTCACTTAATCTTTGCAGATGATCTTTTGCTATTTGGCAAAGTAGATATGAGCTCTATTTCAAGATTAAATGAGTGTCTCAAGGAATTTAGTCAAGTGTCAAGCCTGGAACCTAACCCTGCTAAATGTTCAATGTATCTAAGTGGTATTGAAGAGGATCTCAAAGCTCAAATATGCTCTTATCTTAACTTCTCTGAAGGGGTCTTACCTATGAGATACCTGGGAGTCCCTCTCATCTCAAAAAGGCTATCTTGGCTTGATTGTTCCTCTCTTCTTAGCAAAATCACCTCTCAGTTCTAAAACTGGTAGAATAACAGATCATTATCCTATGCAGGGAGATTACAATTGATCAAGACAGTCATTCTGGGGATCCAAATGTTTTGGACAAGTAATTATATATTACCAAATAAAGTGCTTATGAAGATAGATTAGTTGTGTGCTGATTTCCTATGGGGACACAAAATTCACTTGGTGGCATGGTCTACAATCTGCCAGGATATAAAACATGG
>NW_017978739.1:0-771 GCF_001876935.1 Asparagus officinalis | reverse complement strand
ACGTGTATTAGACGCTGACTTATCCCTACTTAGGCTTCGGGATAAAATACCCCAGACTGGCATTCTGGTATCTTTTTTAATCGGTAAAAGACTAAACCGGCGACGCGTGTTAGGCGTCAGCATATCCTTTCTTAGGATTCAGGATGAAATTCCCCACGCGTGTAAGGCATGGATTTTGGTGTTATTAATAACAACCTGCCACAATGTTGAATATGTGGACGGGTGTTCTTTTTAACGGTTAAGAACTATCGGCAACGCGTGTTAGGCGTTGTCTTTGGGATTTTTGGCAAACCCCCAGCCTTCAACGGATTTGACTAGCCTTTACCGACTACCGTTTGAGTCGGGCTAGTATGCGGATTGTTTAAATCCGCTCCGCATGTAACGTTGTGCTAAGAAAGTGAATTTTCTTAGACTTCTGGTGTCTTTTTGTGCGGAAAAAGACTAAACCGGCAGCGCGTGTTAGGCGCAGACTTATCCCTGCTTAGGATTCGGGATAAACTTCCTAGGATGAATCCTAGATTGATAAATTTTTGGAAAGATCGGTGCGGGAAAGGAAGAATTTTATATTCTATTTCCCGGTCTTCTTTTAGGGTGAAGGCAAACTCGGAAAACAAGGAAGGAAGAATTTTATATTCTATTCACTGATTCTGGAAAGGAAGAATTTTATATTCTATTTCCAGCGCGAAAGAAACTAAAGGTGGGATCTCCACTCCGAGAATCTGAAAAATTTAGATAAACTTGCCTTTTATAGGATTGATTATCTAAATTGGG
>NW_017978738.1:0-771 GCF_001876935.1 Asparagus officinalis | reverse complement strand
CGCTGAAGGTCAGAATGTCTCTTCTTATTCCCATCAAAATTTTCCAACTCTTATGAGTTACTTTTGTGAAGATGAGATCTAATCATCTGATAGGTTAATCTTTCCTCACCAAACCATCCGCTGATCAAATCAAACGACAGTGGACCCACCAACATTTCCATCTGCCAGTCATTGGCGTATCTCAAACTCCAGTTTGGTCAAACCTTCCTACAGTTAGGACCAAAGCCAAAATCCCCTCTCGATTCCTTCCATGAACGAGAGGTCCACTTGAAACAGTCAAACCTATAAAAGTTAGGATTGTTTCCGATCTCGCTTAGTCAAGCCTACACATGGTCAAGACTAAAGTCGAGTCACTCCTTTTCGATAAACGAAAATCCACCTTTGTCCCCTTTTTCCACCAAACCTATAAAAGTTAGGGTTGAAATTGGGTCTTCTCCTCAATGAATGAGGGGTTCTTTGGGTTCAAATGACCAATCCTATAAAAGGTAGTGTCGTTCGAACTTTTCCGATTCTCGGAGTGGAGATCCCACTCTTAGTTTCATCCTGCAGGATTCTGGGGGTGGAGATCCCACCTCGAGTTTCCTTTCCGCCTGAAGATAGAATATAAAATTCTTCCTCTTCGGCAACGGGAGATAGAATATAAAATTCTCCCTCTCTCGTTTCTGTTCCACCGGGAGATAGAATATAAAATTCTTCCTCTCTTCGGACCTTTCCGATGCTCGGAGTGGAGATCCCATTCCCAGTTCATCCTTCCAGATACTGGGGGTGGGG
>NW_017978737.1:0-771 GCF_001876935.1 Asparagus officinalis | reverse complement strand
GCTTACCTTAGCGTTATGACGCCGGCTTCAACCAAGGTCTGGATGCTATTCTTGAGAGTAAAGCAATCCATGGTGGGATGAACGACCCTTCTGTGGTATGCACAGTACTTTGGGTTCGTAGTGTTGTCAGCTTCCTCCTGATTTGTGATAGGTGGTGGCTTGATCTTGTTACCTTCAAGGAGGGATTCGAAGATGGCTGGAACGTCTTCGTCCTTGAAAGAGTACTCTTTTTGGAGTCTCGGACCCGAAGTCTTTTGCTGCCTTCGAGATTGCTGTTGTGACGCTTGATTAGCACCACCAGCAGCTGCAGGTGCCTTGCCCTTACCACGAGAGGCGAAGTTTGAGTCCAGCGGATTAACCGTCGGTTGGTTCCTTTCGGCCTTCTTCCTCCTAAGGAATCGCTCAGCTTGCTCCCCTCGGACTTTCAGATCCTTCCAAGTGTCAGACGGTGTTGTCCCTATTGCTTCTAATACGTCTAAGGATAGATTATTATGGCAGGTCTGGAGACTGAATTCCTCGGTGATCGGGTCCCGGCAATTCATCGCTTTGTTCCGGAACCTTTTGACGAAGGTGTCGACTAACTCCCCGTCCTTCTGCTTCTCATCGAGCAATGATCCGATAGATATCTCGGTGTCATCGTTGAAGTAGTTAGCGAGGAATTTTGTCTCCATGTCGTCCCAGCTATTTACGCTTCCTGGCTTAAGGCGGCGGTACCAATCGAAGGCGGCTCCGCGAAGAGTGCCGACGAATAACCGCACCATCAGAGGCTCA
>NW_017978736.1:0-771 GCF_001876935.1 Asparagus officinalis | reverse complement strand
CACTAATCAACGACGAGCAATCCAAAACCCTAGGGTCAACGCCGGTCAACGCGTAACCCTAGGTCAACGTCAGTCAACGCGTTGCAACGAAAGTCAACGTTCGACGATTCGGAACCCTAGGGTCAACGCCGGTCAACGCGTAACCCTAGGTCAACGCCAGTCAACGCGTTGCAACGAAAGTCAACGTTCGAGGATTCGAAATCCACACAAGTCAACGTTCGACGATTCAAAACCCTAGGGTCAACGCCGGTCAACGCGTAACCCTAGGTCAACGGCAGTCAACGCGTTGCAACCAAAGTCAACGTTTGACGATTCGAAACCCTAGGGTCAACGTCGGTCAACGCGTAACCCGAGGTCAACGCTAGTCAACGCGTTACAACGAAAGTCAACGTTCGAGGATGCGAAATCCACACAAGTCAACGTTCAACGATTCGAAACCCTAGGGTCAACGCCGGTCAACGCGTAACCCTAGGTCAACGCCAGTCAACACGTTGTGACCAAAAAATCAAAGTTCGACGATCGAAACCCTAAGGCCAACGCGTAACCCTAGGTCAACGCCAGTCAACGCGTTGCGACCAAAAAGTCAACATTTGACGTTCAAAACCCTAAGGTCAACGCCGGTCAACGCGTAACCCTAGGTCAACGCCAGTCAACGCGTTGCGACAAAAAGTCAACATATTGTGATCCGAAACCCTAAGTCATCACAATGTGATGGAGGTAGTTCAAAGTCAACTCAATGACACAAGCCAAACTCAATTCATCAGCTGTAGA
>NW_017978735.1:0-771 GCF_001876935.1 Asparagus officinalis | reverse complement strand
CATGTGTTTTATGGCACAAGATGAAGTAAGTGACAATGAAGAGCTTTTAGATGCTTTCAATGAATTATTTGAAACTTTTGTGAGATTAAAGACATCACATAATTTTCTTAATGGTGAAAATAAAAGATTACCTGAAGAAATTTCTGATTTAAATTCTTCTACTTTTTTTAATTCTCAAGTAATTGAATTGAAAGAAGAAAATTATTCTTTGCTTAAAGAAAATGAATGTTTATCTAATGAGAATATTTATTTAAAATCAGAATGTAATGATTTAAAAATTCGCATTAATAGTTTAGATAAAGATATTTCTTCTTTTAAATCAAGATATGAGGATATATGTTTAAATGTAATCAAATTTAATAAAGGTAAAGAAAATCTTAATAACATTCTTTCTTTTCAAAGAAAATCACAAAAGACAAAAGGATTAGGTTTTCAAATTAATAAAAATAAATCAAAGAAAACAATTTTTGTAAAACCTTCTTATGATTTGTACGAATATAGAACTGAAAATTTGTGTAAAAAGAAATTAAAATTCTTTTCTATTTGGGTTCCAAAAGAATTATCTTCTTTACATAAGAATTTTTATATTTCTGATTTTATTAAAAATATTTGTTTATCACCTAACTATTTAGGCAAATTAAACTCTTCATGGGTTTGGTTTCTTAAAGGCTAATTTAAAGGACCCAACATAGTATGGATACTAAAATGTAAATGTTTATTATTTCAGGTACCCAAGAAAGATAGGTGGATTTTGGATAGTGGTTGCTCCAA
>NW_017978734.1:0-771 GCF_001876935.1 Asparagus officinalis | reverse complement strand
AAGCGGTGCTATGTACTGTCCTTGTTGTAAGTGTAGGAATTTGAAGCTGCTGAATAGAAATGATATACGAATTCACCTAATAAAATCAGGTTTTTATGAGAAATATAAATACTGGAACTGGCATGGGGAGGGTATCACTGAAGATGATGATCCAAATATGCATGTTGGTACGTCCGGTGGCCAACGAATAGATGACACAGAAACATTGTTGAATGATATTTTTCCTCGACCTACAGAATATGATGTTGATGATAATGTCGAGGATGATATTGGAGACAAAAGTGAAGATGATAACGAAGTTGAAGCCGAAGAGGTAGGAGGTGTCGCGAGTGTCGAAAATATTGATGATATGCATTCCTCCGCAGAAATAAAGCGAATAATGGAGCTACTAGAAGATAGTGAAAAGGACTTATATGAGGGATGTACCGAGTACTCCAGATTTTCATTTATGTTGAAACTCCTTCATATTAAGACACTTAGCGGTATGTCAGATAATTATTTTGAAATGCTTCTTGATTTGCTTCGGACTGTAATCCCTGGAGGAGAGAATAGCATACCCCAAACAACTTATCAAGCTGAGAAGATTGTCTCTGCTCTGGGTCTTGATTATAATAAGATTGATGCATGTCCGAATGATTGTATTTTGTACCAAAAAGCCAATAAAGACCTTCAAGAGTGTCCGACATGTGGAGTTTCTAGGTAGAAACAGCGCACAAATTCTTCAACAAGGATTACAACGGAGACAGGGATAACACAGAAGAAAATTCTAGT
>NW_017978733.1:0-772 GCF_001876935.1 Asparagus officinalis | reverse complement strand
TCCAACAAATCTCTCCTCCTGCTCCCTTTCAATCTGTACCACTAAACCAAACCTCTAACCGAAACATTCGACTTTCCAAACTCCATATATCTCCCTCTAATCCTAAACCCTTCTCATCAAAGTTCAAACACAAAGCATTCAATCCCTCAACTTCTCTCATTCTCAATCACCAACATGAGCTCAGTCGAATCCTCAACCTCCATCCCCAATGAGCCAACTGAAACCCAGGAAAAAGCTCCTATCGTCGCTCCCATGAGCACATCTAGAGCTCCAAGGTTCGCATTCTTCAGGAAAACAAAGGTTGAGAGAGGATGGAAGCGAGGAATATCTCTCTTCGATTTCATCCTGAGACTGTTAGCGATCGCTGCTACGCTCGCAGCTACTATTTCTATGGCTACCATTGATGAGACCCTTCCGTTCTTTACTCAACATTATCAGTTTTACGCAAGCGTGGGATTTGGGGAAGGAAGCCGGCGAAGTTTGATTTTGGGAAGGAAGCCGGCGAATTTTGAGAGTGGAAGAATAATTTGGGGAAGGAAGCGGAGAAGATTGATTTGGGGAAGAAAATCTCAATCTCAAGCGAAATAAAGTAACAGGGCATAATTTAGGCAAGGGCAGCGGAGAAGATTGAGGAAGGGTGCTCTTTTTACATATAGGTCCTTCACTTTCTTATAAACTTAACCAATTGAGATTTGCTCTCTTATAAAATTGAATGATTTTCAACCGATAACAGCTTGACACGTGGCGCCAGCGTAGGAAATTTCCTGCGCTG
>NW_017978732.1:0-772 GCF_001876935.1 Asparagus officinalis | reverse complement strand
TCAACTTAGGCTTTATAAGATAGAATCACCTTGAATTTAAGAGTTTTTTTTTTGGTGGTGCCCATTTTTTGCACTCTTCTTTTATAAGGTTAGTTTTTTTTTAAATATATATATGTGTAAGTATATATAGTCTTAAAAAAAATATGTAAATCAAGATAACTTGAAAAAAAAATATTTTCAACTCTAAGTTAAGCATGCAAAAATTTCATTATTTTTAATTAAAAGTCTAAGGTAAGACTTAAGTAAAGTATACTAGTTGAAAAATCATTTCTTAAGAATTTTATTCGGAGTTATCATAAAAGGTGAACTTGAATATGTCACTAACTATGAATTAAAAATTTTAAAATCTACCAATTTGATCAATTATTACTTAACTCTATTAATTTGGCAAGTGACAATATTTTTATAATTTTTTTTAACAAAAGGAAAGAAAAACATAACTAAAAAAGGTAAAATAAAGAGGAAAATATGTATTTCTCACCCCCACACCTTAATTTTGCATTGTCCTCAATGCAAATTCGCTGAAGCACAAAGTAAAGCAGATAAAATTGAAGAACTTATAGTTGTTCGGTTGACAATGATGATAAGGATCTACAATTACTGTTAGTATGAGGATGAAGAAATCAAATAAGAGGAAAAATTGTAAGTAATTATTATTTTATTTATTTATTATTATCCTATGCTACTTATTCAAATTTTTTTTTATAAGAAACAAAAGAACTTTTTTTTTAAGAAACAAAAGAAAAATTAGTTTTTTTTTTTTACAGATAAT
>NW_017978731.1:0-772 GCF_001876935.1 Asparagus officinalis | reverse complement strand
GGGGTCAATCCTCTACCGTGTCGACTGATGGCGCGCCTCCCTCTTATGCCGGTGAGCCACTTTTTTCTGAAAATTTACAAATTAGTTTATTTTTCTTGGAAATTTGCAAATTGGTCCTTTTAACCCCACGTTGTTCTCCTTGGTGAGGCAATCGGGAAGAGCCTTGATTCTCCTTGGTGAGGATCGACGCTTTGAAGATAGAAATTTTACAAATTAACCCTCTTTTTTCTGAAAGTTTGCAAATTGGTCCTTTTAACCCCACGTTGTTCTCCTTGGTGAGGCAATCGGGAAGAGCCTTGATTCTCCTTGGTGAGGATCGACGCTTCAAAGATATGTTTTGCTTGGTCAAAACACTATCTCATAATAAATAAAGGGGGCGTTTTGTCGCTGCGTTGTGCCTTATAAGGCAGGGATATATTATCGATATACCCTATCTTATGAAGGCGCAACGTGGCCAAAACGTCACACCCTTTATAAGGCAATGACTCTATCTTACCCCTTCGTAAGATGAGTTCAATTTCCTTTTATAACTGGAATTAACAAACGTTTAATTGCTTGTTTTCAGTTGAATACCCTTCTGGAGCGTTCTCATCTCACGCAATATACGGGCGTCGTGGCGAGTATTATTCGATCTCCGACGATGTTTCCCCTATCCCAGTCACTCCTCAGTTCGTTTTGGGTACATCGACTGAGGTTGTCCAGTCGGTGAAGGAAGGTGGGCACCGAGCTCTTCGACAGTTGATTACCGATGCACCTCTTGTGAAGGACGCTA
>NW_017978730.1:0-772 GCF_001876935.1 Asparagus officinalis | reverse complement strand
CTTGAAGTAGATCAGATGTTGAGTGGGCGAGCCTTTTCCGTTGAACGGCGTGAAGTTGATCAGGTTGAATTTCGCCGGATATGGGATCGAATCCCACCCTTTCGGGTAAGGACACGGAATGCCGGTCCTCTTCACCTCCCGAACAGACATTAGGGCTTCGATTTTTCTTTCGAGCTCCTTTATCTTTTCGGCCTCACCCATATCCTGTTTTGGATAAGTTTCGAGAGGAATCATACGGCCACCCCCAGTGTTGTCACTACTGGTGGGTCCACCCCCAGCGCTATCGTCACTGGTGGGTCCACCCCCAGCATTGTTATTTTTAGTGGGGCCACCCCCAGTATTCTTGGGTGGTGCGTTGGCCATGACGATTTCGACCACCTCCGGCTCGCTGTTGACTGCAGCGTTCTGGGTGCGATGGTTGGACTCGACTAGCCGGTTCGACAGAGCTCGGATTCGTTGATCGTGCATTTGTCTCATCTCTTGCATAGCCACTCCCATTTCGAACTTGAAGATTTCCTTCTGCTTAGTCAGGGCCTCTTCAATGATTTTGGCTATCTGATCTGTGTTGACCATGAGTACCTCTCGAGCTTGCCCTATGCTAGACGTTGTGTCATCAGAGGCGAGCGCGGAGTGAGAATCTGAGGATTCATCATCGGAAAGGACTCCTTCATGGATCCCACGATCGTTGTTATACCTGTCGGCCTCTAGCTGAAGCTGAGCTATTCCCGAATCGACCCTGCTTTCCAAAGAGGAACTAGAGTCGGAATCACCT
>NW_017978729.1:0-772 GCF_001876935.1 Asparagus officinalis | reverse complement strand
TACTTTAGCAAGTCAATCAAGTACAAACCGTGAAAACTCCTCCAATGATAGCACAGACATTTGTGATGACATGGGAAAAAGACTTCGGAACTTCAGACACCATAGAATACTTCTTGGAAGCACAGGTGTTTATTACGAACCTGCATTGGAGAAGGCTCAAAATGAAACTTATAGAATACTTCTTGGAAGCACAGGTGTTTATTACGAACCTGCATTGGAGAAGGCTCAAAATGAAACTTGGCCACAGGAACATCCAGGCTGTGCACTAAACTGCTATGGGCAGTATATTCATAGTCCTCAAGGAGTTTAAATTCTTGGTAATGTTTTTGTGATACCAACTCGGTTTTCACAACCTGAAGGTAATGCTCTATCTGCATATCGAAAAAAAGGTTCTCAAACAATCCCACAATTATACAATTAAAAACTGTTTTATGCTCTTTTTTATAATTTGCAGTGTTTTCCAATAAAAATAACAGCAATTATACAATTAAAAACTGTTTTATGCTCTTTTTTATAATTTGCAGTGTTTTCCAATAAAAATAACAGCATTTCTTAACAAACATGGCGTTTTATGCTCTTTTTTATAATTTGCAGTGTTTTCCAATAAAAATAACAGCATTTCTTAACAAACATGGCAAAAGACAGTTGCAATTAAAAACTGTTTATGTTTAGTACACTATTCTTGTTATTAACAAGCAGATAGGGAAAACTACTCCTGACTTCCACCAGGCTGCTTGGTCCATAGAAAATGGTAAAGCAACAATTTGCAAAA
>NW_017978728.1:0-772 GCF_001876935.1 Asparagus officinalis | reverse complement strand
GAAATAGGAGCATTTCGAATTGGTCGGGGTTCCCAACCCCGACCAATTCGTCCACTGGTTAACCCAGCGACGACTGGGCTCTGCTAATTGGTCGGGATTAGGAACCCCGACCAATTCGAAATGGGACCTTTTCGAATTGGTCGGGGTTCCCAACCCCGACCAATTAGTTAAGTGTTTCGTAGCGGATGGACTAAACAGTTAGTGTTGCTAACCCCGACTGTTTACGAGGCCGTTTAAAAAATAATCGACCCGCTTTCTCGTCACGGCGCTGACGTGACGAGAAACCGGGTCGATTCCGCTAAATAAAACTCAACAAGGTCGAATTCGGTAATAAAAAGTTAAAACAGACCTACAGTGAAAATTTCCTCTATAAAAAATTTTACAAAAATCGAGGATACTTTAGGATAACCCTTTTATATAAATATTAGAACATGTAAGTTTTAATTTTTATTTCATGCAATAATGCTAGTAATATCTAATAATGCTAAAGTTGACTTGTGAAGTGTGACCGTGACCCCCTCTATCCAAAAAGATACAACCTCCTCGAAAGGGAAACGAACCACAACAAAATCTGACCTAAAAAAAAAAATCCATAAATTAGCAAAAAATAAAATAAAAAGATACCAGACATCAAATCAAATTCTTCGTAATCCCAAAGCCACTCCTTTTGTACTCAGCGACCATAAACCTACTCAAAAAGCGCGCAGTGCTGGCGAAGGACGCGGAATCGATCGCGGCGAGAAAGCGCAAGGCCGCCGACGAAGGAGCAGAA
>NW_017978727.1:0-773 GCF_001876935.1 Asparagus officinalis | reverse complement strand
AAATCTAGATTTTAGAATTTAATTGTGAATTATTTATGAATTTTGTGAAGAAATGTGAAAATTAGAGGGAAAATTATTAATAAATGTGAAAATTAGAGGGGAAATTATCAATAATTTTGTGAAATTTGTGAAGAATTAGTGTGGAAATTATCAATAATTTTGTGGAATTAGTGTGAAAATTTCACAATTATTTACGAATTTTGTGAGAAAATGTGAAAATTAGAGGGGAAATTATCAATAAATGTGAAAAATAGAGGGGAAATTATCAATAATTTTGTGAAATTTGTGAAGAATTAGTTTGGAAATTATCAAGATTTTTTGTGGAATTAGTGGGGAAATTATCAATAATTTTGTGAAATTAGAGGGGAAATTATCAATAATGTTGTGGATTATTTACGAATTTTGTGAAGAAAAATCAAATAATTTTGTGTATTTATTTGGCTTTTCGTGTAATATTGATCTTGAATTTTTCACTCTTCAGAGGTAACGATGAACGATCGAATTGTAATTCTCTGTTCTTATGATGGGAAGATTAATTACCTCGAAAATAATATGCCCGTTTATGAAGGAGGCACGACGAGACCGTTGTTCATAACAAAATCATGTACTTTCGATGAGTTGGTTAATGAATTACACAAACTTACATTAACTAACTCACGTGAGTATCATCTCAGTGTAGTTTGCAATTACCCTGTTATGGAGAGCAGAACAAGTGACATTCAAATATCAAGTGACTACGATATGGGTCTCATTCATGTCTTACACGACGAGAA
>NW_017978726.1:0-773 GCF_001876935.1 Asparagus officinalis | reverse complement strand
ACGCAGAGTTTAACCTCTGCGTTGATGAAAATTAACGCCAGGCTTTAACTGTGCGTTCGAAAGCTTAACACAGAGTTTAACCTATGCGTTGATGACAATTAACGCCAGGCTTTAACTGTGCGTTTGAAGACTTAACGCAGAGTTTAGCCTTTGCGTTGATGAAAATTAACGCTAGGTCTGAACTGTGCGTTCGAAAATTTAACGCAGAGTTCGACCTTTGCGTTAATGAGCTTTAAACGCCAGATCTGAACTGTGCGTTCGAAACTTTAACGCAGAGTTCGACCTTTGCGTTGATGAACTTTAAACGCCAGATCTGAACTGTGCGTTTGATAAAATTCTTTCTTATGGACTTAGCTAAAGCTCCCTTCACTTGACTGATTGAATATTTCTTTCTTTTGCAGTGCCTTACACCCGTGAACCTCTCAATCTTCGTCACCACTTCGGGCATGAGGGAGGTGTGGACTCTAATATGCAATTCAATCTGCGTCAAGAATTCCCAATATTCCAGGACACCGACAAAGATCGCGTCACTCTGATCTCAGATCCAAATACTGATGTACTCAGGGTTTTGGTTACGGACGCTAAGTTTGAGACTGGGTCTCGCAAGAAACTCACCAAGCCAGCTTTCTTATTTGGGGATCGTGTCACTATCTCAAAAGAGATCGTGCACGGAGGTCACTACAAATGGCTTAGGCAGATCGGCAATCGTCGCTTCTTCCTCCCTGACATGCACAGGATGTTTCCCATCTCCTACTACCAATGTGCTTCTGTTT
>NW_017978725.1:0-773 GCF_001876935.1 Asparagus officinalis | reverse complement strand
GGCGATTTTCGTGGGTAGTGAGCAGGATTTTTGCTTGTAACTGCTTCCCCCGCATACATAAGTGATCCCTAGTAGTTAATAAACCATGTGGACCGTATGAAAATCAAACAAAATTGTAAAAAATGATATTTTTAGCTTCTCAGTATGTGCGACATTCGTAACTGTCGCGCACATCCGGGATAGTTTGTGTTACCTCAAGTATTTTGGCTCTAACTCCCTCGTCCGATCTCAGAATTAGGTAATCCAAGATACGTTGAAAAGCTGATAAAGAGATATACAACTTTTGTATTTTGAGTATCTTCATATTTGGACCATATCATAGCTTCAATGTGTGAGACATCTTCGTAACAGTTACGACTGTCGCGTACCTTCGAGATAGTTTGTGTTATCTCGGGTATTTTGGCTCTAACTCCCTCTTACGATCTCGGAATCAGGTGATCCAAGATGAATTGGAAATCTAAAAAAAAGATCTATAATCTTTTTCTTTTTATTTTATTTAGATTTGAATTGTATCATGGCTTAAATGTGTGAAACATCGCCACAACAGTTACAACTGTCGCACACCTTTAAGACAGTTTGTATTGTCTCGGGTATTTTGGCTCTAACTCACTCATCCGATCTTAGAATCGGGTGATCCAAGATGCATTGGAAAGCTAGAAAAGAGATCTAAAACTTCCTATAGGAGAGATACTCATGGAGTATGCGAGACACAGATGGTACTTCTCCCTTTGTGGGTGAAGCACAACTCTCGGCTGGGTCGTTCTTTCATCGTT
>NW_017978724.1:0-773 GCF_001876935.1 Asparagus officinalis | reverse complement strand
AAAACGATCGAAAAACCATGGGTTATAACCCATGAAATTACTGTATTTGAACTCCGCCAAATTATTTGCCGTCAGGCCCAAACGCACGAGAATGGTCAATAATCACGTGTTATAGCTAATGAAATCATCGGTTTTGAATTCGGTAAAGATATTTTGACACGGGGCGTCAAACAGAACAAAATGTTTAGAAGTCGTACGGATAATAGCTTATAAAATAATCGGTTTCAACATTTTCGACACCCGACCAGAACAAATGAAATGGTCAAAATTCATGGGTTACAGCTCATGAAATTGTCGGTTTTTAATTTGGCAAAGATTTCTTGTGCTAGGTCGAAGCAGACCTAAACTGACAAAATGTGACAGAAATCATGGGTTATAGCTCATGAAATTGAGAAATATTAACTCTAACTTATTGTCTACACCGGGTTGAAAAGGGACGTAAACGGGCAAATTTCGTGGGTTATAGCTCACGAAATCAAGAAATTTGACTCCGCCGAGTCATTTGCCATTAGACGAAACCATCGAAGTTGGGAGAAAATTGTTTCCTATAGCTCGTGATCTCGTGAGTTTGAACAATGGGTTATTATAACCTATGAAATCGCTCCTGGGTAGAAACGAACCTAAACGGTCGGAAAACCATGCGTTTTAACACAAGAAATCGCGATATTTGAGCCCCGCAAAATTATTTTTCGTCAGGCCCAAAGGCACGAGTAGGGTCTATAATCACGTGTTATAGCTCATGAGATCATCGGTTTTGAATTCGGCAAAGATAT
>NW_017978723.1:0-773 GCF_001876935.1 Asparagus officinalis | reverse complement strand
GAGCGGATTCTAGCCGCTCAGAGCCGGCAGAAGAGCTATGCAGATAAGAGGCGAAGACCACTAGAGTTTTAGATTGGTGATTTGGTTATGCTGAAGGTATCGCCTATGAAAGGCGTGTAGCGATTCGGGAGGCGAGGGAAGCTTGCACCGAGATATATTGGACCTTTCCAGATTTTGGAGCGTATTAGAGCGGTGTCTTACAGACTAGATCTTCCAGCATCTATGTCTAGTGTGCATAATGTGTTTCACATCTCTATGCTCAAGAAACACTTGCATGATGAGGAGCAGCAGCGGGTGTTGGATATACCGGAGATTGAGCTTCGGGATGATCTGTCTACTATTGAGATTCCAGTGTCTATTCTTGCTAGAGAGGACAAGAGACTCAGGAACAAGGTGATTCCATTGGTGAAAGTTCAATGGAACCGAAGTGGAGTTGAGGAAGCTTCTTGGGAGCGCGAGGAGGACATGCGACGCGACTACCCACATTTGTTTGATCAGGTAAATAAAATTTTATGACAAGTGCCTTATATTATGTTGATATATTTGGTTAGATATATTTAACACTAGAATGAGAATATCTTCGCCCAATTCATAATCTTTTGGAACATATGGTATATATATGGGGGGTTCCTTATTTGGATTTTTCACCCGATGTACTAGTTCCACTAGATTAGGGATTGAGCGAGAATATTACCATTTTGGAAGGTTAAGTATAAATATCCATAAGCACTCATCTAGAATTTAGTATTTCAAGATGCATATGATTTCCGAAT
>NW_017978722.1:0-773 GCF_001876935.1 Asparagus officinalis | reverse complement strand
TGGAAATACTCCTTGGGCTTAATTACTCGGTCAGCTTAGGCTTTATAAGATAGAATCACCTCGAATTCAGAGTTTTTTTTTTGTGTTTTGTGCCCATTTTTCGCACTCTTCTTTTGCAAATATTTTTTTTGTTTATATATATATTTTTTGAAAAATATGTAAATCAAGACAATTTGAAAAAAAAATTATTTTTAACTCTAAGTTAAGCATGCAAAAATTTCATTATTTTAAATAAAAGTCCAAGTTAAGGCTTAAGTAAAGTATACTACTTTGAAAATCATTTCTTAAGAAATTTATTTAGAGTTATCATAAAAAGTGAACTTAAGTAAATAACCAACTAGGATTAGAAAATTTCAAATTTATCAAATAAATCAATTATTACATAACTCTATCAATTTGGCAAGTGACGATATTTTTATAAATTTTTTTAAAGAAAAATGGGAAAAATGTAACTAAAAATGTAAAATAAAGAGAAAAAATAACTAATTCTCACCCCCACACCTAAATTTTGCATTGTCCTCAATGCAAACTCTATGATGCATAAAGTAAAGCAGATAAGAAGTGAAGCACTTACATTTGGTCGGCTGATAAAAATCTGCAATTACCTTTGGTCTGAGGAGGATGAAAACAAAAATTTATTCTTCTGTTTTCTTTTTCTTTTTCTTTTTTTTTCCTCTTTTTTTCTATTTTTTTTCCTTTTTTCTTTTTTTTTCTTTTTTTTTCTTTTTTTTAACAACTGAACAAGAAACTCTCACATGAGAGAAGAATAAATT
>NW_017978721.1:0-773 GCF_001876935.1 Asparagus officinalis | reverse complement strand
AGAGTTGTATTTCTTTTGTTTTCATTGTGTACCAGTCTTATAAAAAGGCTATCTCTTTGTTTCATTGTATCGATCAAAGTTGTAATGAATGCAGCAATGAATACAGCAACTTTTTCCGCAAACACCCTTGTTACGGGAATAGGCTACCCGGCAACACGTGTTAGGTGTTGACTTATCCCTACTTAGGATTCGGGATAAAATTCCCCATGCAGCAAGTGCGCGGATTGGAAGTTGAAAGTTGTGTCAAATAGGAGAGGAAGAATTTTATATTCTATCTCCCGCTGGAAAGGAAACTCGAGGTGGGATCCCCACCCCCAGAATCCGGAAGGATGAACTGGGAGTGGGATCTCCACTCCGAGCATCCAGGATGATGAACTGGGAGTGGGCTCTTATATTCTATCTCCCGGTGCTGAAGAGGAAGAATTTTATATTCTATCTACAGCTGGAAAGGAAACTCGAGGTGGGATCCCCACCCCCAGAATCCGGAAGGATGAACTGGGAGTGGGATCTCCACTCCGAGCATCGGAAAGGTCCGAGGAGAGGAAGAATTTTATATTCTATCTCCCGGTGCTGAAGAGGAAGAATTTTATATTCTATCTACAGCTGGAAAGGAAACTCGAGGTGGGATATCCACCCCTAGAATCCGAAAGGATGAACTGGGAGTGGGATTTCCACTCCGAGCATCAGAAAGGTCCGAGGAGAGAAAGAATTTTATATTCTATCTCCCGGTGGAAAAGAAACGAGAGAGGAAGAATTTTATATTCTATCCCCCG
>NW_017978720.1:0-773 GCF_001876935.1 Asparagus officinalis | reverse complement strand
CTCTTCCAGTCAATCTGATCTTTACAGCGAGGGCAGACTCCGGTGATCTCCGAGAAAGGGCGAAATCTATCTCTCACTTCCTGTAGTTTCAAATGAATCAATAACAAGACGAAAATCAAGATCAATAGATCGATGAATTAAATCAAAATTAATAAGAAAAACAAGTTTAAAACTTTAGGAGGTTTAGCTATATAACAAAACGAGAGAGGGAGGGAGGGCAGCGCTGGTTTTGGCGACGAGAAAGGGAGGGAGGCGGCGAGAGAGCTCCGACGACGACAACGAGAGGAGGAGGGCGGCCTTAAATACTATAACTTGACACGGTTGTGTACTTGCAACCTTTTTGGTACATGTTTATGCCGCATCACATAGCAACCGCACTCCCCAGATCATTAATCTCCAACCTCTTCACCTAGAACCTCTTGAAGTAGGCTTGAAGGCTCTATCCGAGCTCTTGTCTCACATGGATTAACACATAAGGGGCAGCTTCTGTTTGATGTCAGCCAAGAAGTCATGGATGAACTTCCGGCTGAGTTGCTAGAAGCTGCTGATAGACTTCTTCCCGAGGGCGTTCCACCAGAGCTTAGCGCTCCATGATAGAGTGATGGGGAAGCATTGGTAAATAACTGCTTCCGATGCTTGGAGCATGCTCATTACATCATAATAGCTCTGGACATGCTCGGAGGGGTCTCCTTCGCTCTTGTACTTCTCCACATGAGGTATCTTGAACTTCTCACATAGGGCGTTCATGAGGTCATCGAAGAGGGGGGGGGGGG
>NW_017978719.1:0-774 GCF_001876935.1 Asparagus officinalis | reverse complement strand
TCGTCCCAAGAGGAGTGGCGTCGGTTGACGTTCCTAGGGAGAGGTTGTAACCGAGCACTTGAGGGAGACGCGGCTGGGTCCAACACTTAGTGGGTGTAGAGTGTGATTGCAAGAGTGTGAGTTGTAGAGTTTTCGGTTAGCTAGAAAACCGAGTGTGTAGAAGAAGTTCCGGCTTCCAAACCGGATTGTGTTAGTGGATTTCTCCCCGGGAGTGGGGAGCGGAGACGTAGGACGGAAGGTCCGAACTCCGTGATCATATTGCTTGTTTGAGTGTGCTTTGGCGTTCATTCATATTTATGTTCATATCTTATATCGCCATTGTCATTAGCTCATTATCTATATCATCCACTATCTTGTTTAGATTGTTTACCCCTTGTGTTAGTTTACATATCCTATACATATATCATATTGTATATCTCTTTGATAGGATATATCATCTTGTGTTAGCTCATATATCCTTGCATATATCTCATGTTGTTCATATTACTTATCCTAGCTTACATATCTTGTTGTATTTCATACTTGCTGGGATAACGTTTTAATTAATTTTTATTGGCATAAAATCGGATTAGATTAGCATAAGACCCTAATCACCCCCCCTCTAAGATCTAACAATTGGTATCAGAGCTTGGTGCTTTTTGATTTAAGGTCTAATCGCCTTGAGTTAAAGATCCAAGTTATCTTATTGTGCTAATCTTGTTTTGGTTATATTTGTATCTTGCTTGCCTTTTATATTATGGATATGCATGGTTTAGGTTATGCCATTAATATTGC
>NW_017978718.1:0-774 GCF_001876935.1 Asparagus officinalis | reverse complement strand
AATTTGGCTCAAACTGGCTCATTCTGGTTCAATCTGGCTCAATTTGGCTCATTCTGGTCTGGTCTGGTCTGGTCCATCCAGGCTCAATCTGACTCAATTTGGCTCATTCTGGCTCATTCTGGCTCATTGTGGCTCATTCTGGCTCAATCTGGCTTGGTCTGGTTCAACCCTGGTCTGGTCTGGTTCAGCCAGATCTGGTTCAAGGCTATAAAAGGGGGTTTTTTCTTCATTTTTTTTCTTTTTCTTCCTCTCTTTCTAGGGCCGGCCACCTCCTCCCTCTTTTCTCTTGATTTCTTTTCTCACAAGCCTCTTTTCTCCCTCCAAACTTCAGATCTGTATTAGATCTAGCTTTCCTTTGGATCTTGGACTGAGAAATCCCCCAAAAATTCCAAATAAAAAGTTTCTTTCAGGCCCCTCGAGCGCGTGGTCCAAGTTTCCTTAAAGGTCTCGCCTTTATTGAATTTTGGGCTTTTCTTCAGGTAAATCCTCCGCAATCTTGATCTATTTCATGTTCGATCTAGTGTAAACTTGCCTTTTTTGGGGTAAAAATGGGATTTTTCCTTTTCTAGATCTGATCCTTCAATTTACCTTGCAGGTTTCTATGTCCCGTATGGCGAGGGGTCAATCCTCTACCGTGCCGACTGATGGCGCGCCTCCCTCTTATGCCGGTGAGCTATTTTTTTCTGAAAATTTACAAATTAGTCACTTTTTCTTGGAAATTTGCAAATTGGTCCTTTTAACCCCACGTTGTTCTCCTTGGTGAGGCAATCGGGA
>NW_017978717.1:0-774 GCF_001876935.1 Asparagus officinalis | reverse complement strand
TTAGGTTTCAGGATAAAATACCCCAGAATTGAACTCTGGTGTCTTTTTGTACGGAAAAAGACTAAACCGACAACGCGTGTTAGGCGCAGACTTATCCCTACTTAGGATTCGGGATAAACTTCCTAGGATGAATCCTAAATTGACAAATTTTGGAAAGATTGGTGCGGGAAAGGAAGAATTTTATATTCTATTTCCCGGTCTTCTTTTAGGGTGAAGGCAAACCCGAAAACAAGGAAGGAAGAATTTTATATTCTATTCCCTGATTCTGGAAAGGAAGAATTTTATATTCTATTTCCAGCACAAAAGAAACTAGAAGTGGGATCTCCACTCCGAGAATCTGGAAAATCTAGATAAACTTGCCTTTTATAGGATTGGTTATCTAAACTGAAAAAAAAAAAAAAAGAGTTCTTCGTTTATCGAAGTGAAGTTTCAACTTTGGCTATAACCGTGAGAAGATTTAACCAAAGAGAAGAGAAAGGAGTTCTTTCGTTTATCGAAAGGGGACTCCGAAATGAAAGTGGACCTCTTGTCTATGGAAAGAGTCAAGAGGGTCAGATGGACATTTTTGGTGGACCCACTGTCAATTGAAACTGATCAGTGAAGGATTTTGGTGGAGAAAATAATTTTGGGTTATCCTTTAGAATATTAAGTGTAATATTCTTCAAGGAACTTCCGGGTAAATGGGTTATCCTGAACATACTAGAAATAGTATTTTTTCAGGAACTTCTCATTTATTGGCATTAATTGCCTGGTGCCTTCTTGAGTAATCAGGCG
>NW_017978716.1:0-774 GCF_001876935.1 Asparagus officinalis | reverse complement strand
TTTCTATTTCTGTTATAGCATTCACCACGCATATATTATCATTACTGTTATTGTATTTGTTCCTGCCTTTGGGGATCTTGCCGTGTGTTTCACACGCTGACGTACTCCTATTTTTTGGGTGTACGTCAGATTTAGGAGACGTACAGCATCAGTTCGAAATCGTGCAAGAGCCAGAAGATTCTCAGTAAGAGTGCCTTGCAGATAGAGCAGAAGAAGAAGCCAAAGTTAGCTATTGGTCCTCAGTTTTCTTTTGTACTACATTCCATTTCTATTTGATCAGTGTATTTTGTATCTCTTTAGTATTCATTTGTTCAGATTTGTATAAGGGTATGTTTGACCCGCATTTTATGTCTGGGATGAATATTCATTGATGATATGTCTATTTTTATTCTGGATTGTCTTTATATTCTTGCTATGTGTGATCGGGGACCTGTGACTTCGCATTGTACTTGTTCTAGACGCTTAGCGTATTAGATTGAGAAGAAAAGAAAAGAGAAAAATAATGATATTGTATATTTCTTCTCAATCTAATACGTCGCGGGCTTGTTCACGTTCCGATTCCCGGGTATTTTGGGAAGCGGGGCGTGACAGAGAGAGAGAAACGGGTATGCTTGGTACCAAACACAAATTTTATGCTTGGTAGTGAGGTGTCATATTCCTATCCACTCATTCCAATTCCCAACCACTCCTCAACCCATTGAATGAGGATGCTCATTTTAATTAGTGGAGGGGAATATGCCACCTCACTACCAAGCACAAAAACTTATGTTTAGT
>NW_017978715.1:0-775 GCF_001876935.1 Asparagus officinalis | reverse complement strand
ATTTTGTTAGAATATTTGTTAAATGCTTTTAACTCATCTATATCTAACAAGTTTGTTCATTTTGATAGTTCTTACACCTTATGGATATTTATAGAAGCACATCAAGGAGACTTGGAGGCGATCCAACAAGCTTTGGAGGATCCCGCTTCAAGTTCATGTGGAGCATCATGCACACGGCCACTAGGCGATAGCCCTAGTGAGGTTTGCGAGTTCAAATCTATCAATGATTTACCTAATGACGAACTTGCTTGTGCTAGTGAAAAATTATTACATGCCTTTAACAAATTGCAAAATGATTTCATTAATTTACAAAGCAAGCATGAAATTTTGAAATCCGATCATGAGTTGTTAGCATCTAAGTTTGAAACTATTTCTAATGAAAATGTGATCCTTAAAGAAAACAATGAAAAATTAAAATTGGATCATGTTTCTTTAACTTCAAACGTTGCTAGTTTAACTCATGAAAGAGATAATGCCATGTTAGAAGTAAAGAACATACAAAATAACACTGCTTCTTTTATAAATGACTACTTATGTTCTACTTCTAAAAGTGCATATGTGCCTAAAAATGAAGACTTGAAAGACTTGAATCTTATGAAAAATAGTATTTCATCTTTAGATTCAACTTTAAAAATATGCATTAATAACCATAAGAAGCTTATGGACATGTGTACCAAAACCAAATCAAAATCATCCACTTATTATGCACACATGTATAGCAAAACTTACAAGTGTTCTATTTGCGGCCGTCAAAGTCATTTAGCTAAGTTTTGTT
>NW_017978714.1:0-775 GCF_001876935.1 Asparagus officinalis | reverse complement strand
ATGATTGGGGATTTTCCTTTGTTGACCGTGTTGATGGTAACTTCTGGGAGTTCATCATCTCGAGCAATCAATCCTCTTTGGTGGGAACGCCTTGAACTGGGCTTTGTCGGTCCATCTGAGATTCCCTCGAATATCGAGACCCTCTGTGGAGCGGTCTTGGGGCAGCTACAGGCTGATAATACTGCCCTGATAAATTTGGTACACGGACAGTGAGGATCCGCTTCCCGGGTATTTCTCTTTCGGGATTCATTCGCACCCCTAGTCTGATAGTACAACTCACTGACGTTGCCGTCGGAGTAACCTATCGGCTGCTCACATGGGTTCTCAGGTATAACGCGTTCGTTTGTCCGACGCGTCTTCTTCTGAGTAAACATTGCCTTGTTGGCCTCCGCAAGAGTCGCACATTTGGAATCACTCCTTTGCGAGGGTGAAACCTTAACGGGCTCTTGGTCCTTTGCACGCACCGCCGAGCTGGTTGTTGCAGAGATCGATTTGTTAGGAGATCGTGTACGACCCCCAGTCTGGATGTTGGCTCGAGGCTCCTTCAACGATCTCCAGCTTTCCTTGACAAGCGCTTTTCCTCGATTCTCGGGTAGAGCACCGATACGATCCTTCGTAAGATTCTTGAGCTCGGGGAAATCCGCGCTGCGGTGGGGCTTTACCGGAGGCTCGGGATCTGAAATGGACGAAGGTTGGAGAGCAATACTACCTGCTTTTACCTCAGGCGTTGTTTTGGCCTTCGGCATCCAAACTCGTTCGGATTTCGGCGATCTCT
>NW_017978713.1:0-775 GCF_001876935.1 Asparagus officinalis | reverse complement strand
GACAAGCGCTTTTCCTCGATTCTCGGGTAGAGCACCGATACGATCCTTCGGAGGATTCTTGAACTTGGGAAAATCTGCGCTACGGTGGGGCTTTTCCAGAGGTTCGGGATCTGAAATTGACGAAGGTTGGAGAGCAATATTACCTGCTTTTACCTCAGGCGTTGTTTTGGCCTTCGGCATCCAAACTCGTTCGGATCTTGGTGATCTCTTAACGGCCTCTCCCTTTAGCATTTCTTGTGCTTTTTGGACCAGGGCTCGGGCATGCGCACGCAAGGCGCGGCGCTTCTGGATTCGCTCCTCGAGAGTAGAACGAGTTCTTTTGACATGAACCCATTTGTTTGTTTCTGCTTCAGAGGAGGGTGCCGTTGTTGCTCTTGGCGATGTCTGAACTTGAGATCTTCATTATAGCAGATCCCGTCCATCGGTTCCAAAGCTTTGGCCAGCTGACGAGCAAGGCTTTGACGCCGTCTTTGTCGCGCTCTCTTTGACAATGTTGGAGCGTCTTCAGAAGCCATCTCCTCGGCGGAAGAGGAGTCCGGATCTGCGATCTCGACCAGGTTGGACGACGTGGGGACGTCGCGTGGTGCAAGTGCAGAGGCGGCAACGGGGTCTTGGATTTTTGAGCCGAAGGACCTGCAAACATTTATGAAAGAGGTTACCTTTCTGTACCCGTTTGAAGAGGCGGATCTGGAGGAGGAGGAAGATGGGCCTTCTTTGAACTGTTGTTGATCGAGCTCGTGTTCTTCATTCACCCGGATCTTGAATGCCGGCTGCG
>NW_017978712.1:0-776 GCF_001876935.1 Asparagus officinalis | reverse complement strand
AAGAACGGCGGATTCCTCAGCACGCTTCAAGGCCTCTTTCAACCTAGTCGCTTCCTCGCGATTCGAGTCTAAAGAGCGGAGTAACTCAGCTCTCTCCATATCTTTCCTCGCCACATTAGCCATTAGCTGCACAATGGAGTTCTCATGTGACTGAAGCTCGCACCCGATGGAAGATCTCAGGTCACGCCACTGTGCCATCCTATGCTCCAACTGAGAGGACACGAAGGAAGAAGCCCCGGTAACCTCCAATTCCTTCAACTCTCGTATCTCTGACTCCAGGGCAGTGAAATCAGCTGTGAAGGAATCGGCCAACTCTGGGTATCCTTCTTCCCTCATCATCATCATGTGGCGAGAAAAGGAACGCCTGAACTGATCGAAGCCGCCTCCTCTGTGAAGAAGTTTCTCGATCAGGCCGTTATAAAAAGCGGTGAAGAAGCTGAGGTCCGTACGAAAAGCCTCTCTATCAGGATCAGTATCAACCAAAAGGACGCGGACACACTCGTACAAGGAAGATCGAGATCCTACAAGCAACAACATAGAAGCTCAGCGGATTATCGAATACAATAAGGAAAGTCAAAAGACAAGTTCTGAGCATACCAACGCCAGCGGATGTCCCCTCGGGTTGAGGTCCGACAGGCTCTGAGACAGCAGCAGAAGAGGGAATATCAGCCCTTGCAGGCGGATTGTTCACACCACTCGGCAAGGGTGGGGAGGCACTATTGCTAGGAAGGCTTTCAGCCCCGGGAACTGTAGTAGTATCAGGCCCAACGCCCGGT
>NW_017978711.1:0-776 GCF_001876935.1 Asparagus officinalis | reverse complement strand
TTCAGGCCAAAGAGCAACCTTTGCAACCTTCGAAGCAGGTTCAACCTCCGGCGAACCAAACGAAGTCGCCGAGAATTCCCATAGCTACTCCGGGAGATCATGCAGAATCTTCCCGAAGAAGGAAGTCAGTCTTGGAGCGCCTCGGTCCACTTCCCGAGGAGCGAAGCAAAGCTCCAGTTCACAAGCGTTTGGGCCCGATGAAGAAGCCCAGAACGACTCAACACGCTGGGGGTCGCCATCACCTCCAGTATAACAAGGAGCTCAAGGCAACTGCGCGCACTACTTTACGCATTGAAGTCCAAGAGCCCGCTAAGAACTCACGCCCAAAAAGGCATGTCTCGAGGCGCGTGACTCTTGAGAGTCCAAAGAAGGCAGTTCTCCCTCAGAAGGAAACGTCGTCATCCGATGATGATAACGTTGTACCTGAGAAGTCGTGCCAACACGCGATAGGTTGCTCCGACTTTCAAACGGACAAGCTGTACTATCGTGATGGGGGTACGAATAGAACCAGAAAGAGAAGTTCTCGAAGGCTAGAAACTCAGTGCCCTTGTTCAAAACTCATTCGGGCGGTACTGTCTGAGTGCAACTGCATCAAGGCAGTCCCTGAGAGAATTTCAGTGTTCGAAAGGCTCAGCACCGAAACGCCAAAACCAAGGCATAGGCGTTTCCGACAAAGTAGAACGGCGGTTAAAGACGGAGAATTTCCAAGGGTCACCGCCAACATGACCAGCAAAGAGACATCGACAAAGATTGATCTCAAGTCGTTTCTGGAAGCG
>NW_017978710.1:0-776 GCF_001876935.1 Asparagus officinalis | reverse complement strand
TAGTGCTATATTTATTTATATAAAATAGATAATGAGGGTATAAAATTGTAATAAAATGTGATTATCAAAGACACCGGATGGTTATGCTTCAAATATTTCAGCAAATGTGCATATTGAGGACAAGAAAATTTTGGGACTCAAGACACATGACCATCATATTCTATTGCATCAACTTCTCCCGGTTGCGTTGCGACATGCTGAGAAGGAACTCGCGATGGTGGTAATAGAATATTGCGGTTTCTTCAAGCAGTTGTGCTCCAAGGTGATTGATGTCAGGGAGTTTGAAGAATTAGAGGGACGTGTAGCCAATACACTGTGTAAAATGGAAATTCTATTTCCACCCTCGTTCTTTACGGTCATGGTGCATCTCACAATACATTTAGCATATGAAGCCCGCATCGCAGGACCAGTTCAATATCGCTGGATGTACCCTGTGGAGAGGTATTTATTATTATAATGCTCAATTAGTATTTGTTAAATTACATTACTCAGTTTTATTTTGTCACAAATCATGAAACTATATGCTTGTAGGTATTTGGGTTTCATGAAACATTTGATGCATAATCGTGCACGTCCTGAAGGATCGATAGCAGAGAACTATATAAGTAATGAGAGTTTGAATTTCATCTATCGTTACTCGCGGGGTGTGGAGACAAGGCTCAACCGTCCCCAACGAATAATTGACGGAACATTCTATAATGATCGTAGGGAGGACACTAGATTCCCCAGAATGGAGCTAGATCAAGCCCACACATATATCTTGAGCAATGATACTA
>NW_017978709.1:0-776 GCF_001876935.1 Asparagus officinalis | reverse complement strand
TGTTACTGGTCATTGTGAACTGATATCTAGTACTAAGTACATCTACATATTTATACATGCACAAAATACGGAGATACTAAGACCACCCATTTGGATACTTTTTTGTTGCCCTGTATAGTAGTATGTTTAGTAATCGAACACGACCTGAGAATTAGTATCAGTAATTTTGAATGATTTGTAGATCTGTGGTAGTGAGTCTGGTGAGAACACGACCTGAGAATTAGTATCAGTAATTTTGAATGATTTGTAGATCTGTGGTAGTGAGTCTGGTGAATCTTGGAGAAGCTTGATCGCCAATTGGTTAATAATCTCCTTTTAATATTATGTCTTGTCGTACGTTTCGTTGATAAATCGATATAAATTTGCAGCTCATCTCAAGCTCGCTAATAAAAAGTAATTTCTTATACGGGCTTCTTACCAAACCACAAAAGCAGCGAAATTGCGATAATCTATGTGCATTTCATCTCCTTTTGAATTAAATCTGATAAATAGATACCAGCATGAGTCTAAATGTTTTTCCTGGTTCCAAATAGGAAAATGAGAACGTCTACTATCAGATGTGATAGACAACCTGAATATGATAATTTTAACTGGGGGATTTTACTTCTTTCTCTTTGCATCTGATGGATGAAACAATATCCTTCAGAGGTGCGGTACTGGAAATTATTTACATGGTGACACGGTTAAAGTTGTTCGCTTGCCTCAGCATCGTACGTAATTTTTGTTGCCCTTCTTTATTTTTTAAACTTTGTACCACGTGTCTTTATCTATGATTC
>NW_017978708.1:0-776 GCF_001876935.1 Asparagus officinalis | reverse complement strand
TCCCCAGACTGGAATTCTGGTGTCTTCTTCAATCGGTGAAAGACTAAACCGGCGACGCGTGTTAGGCGTCGACATATGTAGGCATCGAAAATTGCCTATAGTTCTCCACAACCGGTTCAGTGTTAACGAGCGACGATGAACGTCACCATCCAATCCACATGAGCCTAATCGACGTCGACGAACGACTGAAGTGAGTCGGCGAGCTACGTGAGCGGATAGGATTTCGTAACAACGAAGACCCGTGCCAATCGGAAGCCCGGCACTGCTCACGAAAAGGACAATGCCTTCCATGCCTCGACCACTCTAAAGACAATCCAACCATCAGAGCAGATCGAACTCTTCGTCACGCATCCAACGCACCCGGAATCACTCAAATCCGAGTTCGTACGAAGAATCTACGGGAGAAACGATCAAATACACCTACGGACGTCTCGGAGTTCCGAAACACCCCCAGGGGTGTCTCAGAAATTCCAAGACACCCCAGGGGTGTCTCGGAAAAGCCGAGACACCCCTAGGGGTGTCTTGGAATTTCCGAGACACCCTAGGGTGTCTCGGAAAATCCGAGACACCTGTCTCGGAAATTCCGAGACACCCCAGGGGTGTCTCGGAAATTCCGAGACACCCCAAGGGGTGTCCTCACTTTTTGATGCCCCCCCCTCTTGGTTTCCTATAAATAGGACCCCTTGGTGCCTTGATTAAAGGGGGATTTTTTGGAGAGCCTTGGCGAAGCCCTGCTGCAGTGGAGAGTGCCCGTGTGCTTCAACGAGAGGAGGAGT
>NW_017978707.1:0-1052 GCF_001876935.1 Asparagus officinalis | reverse complement strand
GGAGGAAGAAGAAGAAGAAGAAAAAGATGGGGTTTTTCTTTTTGGGGGTGTACTGATGGAGAGAGAGAGGGGGGTACGGTGGAGAGAAAAAAAAAAGAATTTGTTTATGGAAGGGGAGAGAGAGGAGGACTTGATTAGGTATTTTCTTTTTTTGAATTTTGAAATGAGAGAAAAATGGAAGGATTTATTTTTGGCTGGAGAAAAACATGGGGAGTGATTTAAGGTTGATTGGAAAATTGATTAATGAGATTATGGTAGGAATTCAAATGAGAGAAAATTAAGGGGAAAGAAGATTATGGAAAATATTTATTTATTTTTTCTTATTCATAATATTTAAAAAATAATCCTTATAATAATAATTAACCATATAATAATATTAATAAATAATTAACAGCCAAATATTTATATATTTACATATGTATATATTTACATATGTACTAATATACTAAGCTCAGGTTTACATTAATAATAACAAGGTCACTAATAATATTAGCTACCAAAAGATTATATATAAAAAATTATTAAACCATAAATTAATATTTAGCAGAATTAATAAATACAAGACTATATATTTTATTATTTATTTATTTTAAAAACTCAGAAAATTCCAGAAATTAGGAAAAAATATTAATAAAATATAATATAACATTTTAAATACTAAAAAATTGTTTAAATACGTATCAAAAAATTACGGTTGTTACAAAACCACTTGGACTGGACTCACCCATGAACTATCAGAAATGGGATAAATGATCCCATGATCGAGACATTTCAGATTAGAATATCATTTCCTAACGGCTTTCCCTCGGATACCATACTGGGTTAACCTTACGTTGGAGCATCTCTAATTACCAGTTTCAGCCGATCCATCTACTTCAAATGGTATTCCGGTGATTGAAACGAAACGTGTCTTGGTACAATCCCTTCTGATCCCCATCCAATTGCTTCCCTATTCTCTCCTTAAGAACAGGCTAAGAATCTTCCTATTCATCGGGATAGCAACTCAGAAGAAATGATAACTGATACAAAGACTCATTCTCACCTCTCCTTAT
>NW_017978706.1:0-776 GCF_001876935.1 Asparagus officinalis | reverse complement strand
GGGATGTTGATCTTGACCTGTTTGAATGTTTCTAGGATTTTCTCAACCTGCGGGGAGTTTTTCCTAGGTATGAGTCTATCTGGAAAGGGGGCAACGGGCCTATACCTATCTAGATCTGGCTTAATCTCAAGTTCAGCATTTTGGTCATCGGAAGGAATTGCTTCATCGGAAGGAGTGTTTTGAATGGGAGAAGGGGTTTGATCCGGTGGCATTCTAACCTGATTGTCTATTTGTTTTCCTGATCTCAGAGTGTGAATTGCATTCAGTTGAGCTGGATTGTTGGAATTGGATCCAGTGTCTTTAGGGTTTGCAACAGGTTGACTAGGGAATTTTCCTTTTTCTCTCTCACTCACGGCAGCGGCTAATTGCCCAAGTTGGGCTTCTAACCGGGCTATGGCTTGTGTGTTCGAGTTGAGCACTTGGCCGGTGGTTTGCATGAAGGAATTTAGAGTGGTGGATGATTAGGTCAACATGTTGGTAGTTTGTGTAGAAGCTTTGATCATAGCTTCTAAACCCTTTTCTAAGACACTTAAACGTTTGTCATGATCAGAATTTGAAGGATTTGTAGGCTGGTGAGGATGAGGATGTTGGTTTGGGAAGGGTGGGTTAGCAAAAGTGTTCGGTGCGTTGAACGGGACAGTGTTTCCCCTAGGGAATTGTTGGCTTGACGCGGGAATGAAGTTTTGGTTTCCATGAGAATTTCCTTTGTTCCAAGCAAAATTGGGATGATTTCTCCAACCTGGATTGTAGGTTGGAGAAAATGGATCATTTCTAGG
>NW_017978705.1:0-776 GCF_001876935.1 Asparagus officinalis | reverse complement strand
ATAAAATCTACCTTTCACTTGGATATTAACTAACAAGATAATAAATTCAAACATGAGCCATCTTCTCACTTTTGATTGTTGTTGACCATAATTAAAAAAAAAAGATTATCTTTTTATCATCCTTTTTAATCGCTTTTAATTTCTAGGGTTGCATTTCATATAGTGTAGGAATTCACCAAAGTGATTGTAGCACTTGATTTGGCACACACTTAAAACATTCTTAAGGGCAAAATTCCTTAGCCCAAAATCACTAATTCCTCACTACACAACCCAAGCCTAATAAAACTCATTAGACGTTGGCCCCTAAGGATTCGAGCTTAATAAGGAACAAGAAATCCTTAAGTGAACCGGTTTAAGTTTTCTCAGAATAGTTGGTGTCTAAGGCAAGGTTTAGGGGTTGCGTAAAGCACTCCGCAAGGAAAGAGGTACTTAATTGATCTTTGATCACCCTCTAGTACTATCCTTACTTGGCTAACTATCTGGGTAAAACTTTGATCTTTTCACTGTAGGAATTTTTGGTTAGGAGCTGGTCTAATGAAGTTAGGCTAAACCCTAGAGTTAGAATTGATTGAAAAGTGATTGCCTTGATTTGTTTTAGTTAGGATTTTTCTTTTTCTTTATCTTCTCATATAAAAAAAAAACTAATTTTCTTTCTTTCCTTCCTTTAAAAAGAAAAAAAAATTAATTTTCTTTCTTTCCATAAAAAGAAAAAAAAATTTTGGTGTATGCAATTTTGGGTTCGGGATAATTTTCATCGCTTAATCCGTGTTGAACCA
>NW_017978704.1:0-776 GCF_001876935.1 Asparagus officinalis | reverse complement strand
TGAAATTCGTGCTCCCTTGCTCTCCAACTCGGCAGCACCTCCTCGTCTTGATAATTAATCTGCCCCCTTGAAATGAGCCCCTAGGCCTGTATTTATAGGCTTCGGTTGGGGTTTTTTGGATAAAAATGAATGATTCCTCCATATATTCAGTTAATAACTGATTAACAATGTTTGGGGATGATATCAGATCAGTTTGGATGCTCAGGAACGAACAAATCTTGAGAAAAACCGTCAAAAACCGAACAGGGGTCGAAACAGCGCGCAGGGGCGGATCTGACCGGCGCTTGCGCGGGTCGGACCATTCCGACCCGCGCGAGCGCGGGTCGGTTTGGTCCGTCCCGCGCGGCGCGCTGGGATTTCTGGTTTCGCTGATATCTTGTGTTTTTCGGTTCTTTTGGGACTTGTATTTTCCACCGTTTTGCGTATTTGATCGTCTTGTTAATTCGTACGCTTCGCGCGAGTTGACCGACGCGCGCGAGTTGACCGACGCGCGCGATTTGACCGACGCGCGCGATTTGATTGTTGGGCGCGTGTTTGATTGAAGCGCGCGAGCTGATTGACGCGCACGCGCTGACCGACGCGCACGAACTGCTTGACGCGTGCGAGCGGATTGTCTTGACGCACGTGAGCTGACCAACGCACGTGGACTGATTGTCGAGGGCGTGAGCTGATTGTTAAGCGCGTAAGCCACTTGGTTCGCCGTTTTGCTTCAGGCGCTTGTCGACGACAGATAATCCTCTTAGACTCGGATAACGACGTTCGTTGTCTTCTCTTCG
>NW_017978703.1:0-776 GCF_001876935.1 Asparagus officinalis | reverse complement strand
CTGCTTTATCTGATGAGATGAAGTCCTTGAAGCAGACACTGGCTGAGACAGAGGAGGTTGCTGTGAGGATTTTAGCCGTGAACAAAGAGTCTATCAGAGCTGAGTTGCAGGAGGAGCCTAGGCGAGCTTATGATGAGAAGCTGTCTGAGTTTAGCCAGCAGGTTTTTAGCCATGGGTTTGATGTATGATTTTATTTGCTGAAAACTTTGACATTTGATTCTCTTAATGGAACTGGTCTTTATCTTTATTATGATTCGTCATTCCATTTGAAATGATTGACCACAATACTCATAGGATTTTTGGCAAACCCTCAGCCATCAACGGGTTTGATTAGCCTTTACCGACTACCGTTTGAGTCGGGCTAGCATGCGGATTGTCTGAATCCGTTCCGCATGTAACGTTGTGCTAAGGGAATGAACTCCCTTAGACTTCGTGCTATGATGTCGAATACATAGACTTCGCCATTGTTACGGGAATAGGCTACCCGGCGACACGTGTTAGGTGTTGACTTTAGGATTTTTGGCTAACCCCCAGCCTTCAACGGGTTTGATTAGCCTTTACCGACTACCGTTTGAGTCGGGCTAGCATGCGGATTGTCTAAATCCGTTCGCATGTAACGTTGCGCTAAAGGAATGAACTCCCTTAGACTTTGTGCTATGATGTCGAATACGTAGACTTCGCCATTGTTACAGGAATAGGCTACCCGACAACACATGTTAGGTGTTGACTTTATCCCTACTTAGGTTTCGGGATAAAATACCCCAGACTGGTATTCT
>NW_017978702.1:0-777 GCF_001876935.1 Asparagus officinalis | reverse complement strand
ACCCTTAGGGTTTGAATCGTCGAACGTTGACTTTGGTTGCAACGCGTTGACTGGCGTTGACCTAGGGTTTCGCGTTGACTGGCGTTGACCCTTAGGGTTTTGAATCGTCGAACGTTGACTTTGGTTGCAACGCGTTGACTTGCGTTGACCTAGGGTTACGCGTTGACTGGCGTTGGCCCTAGGGTTTACGGGTCGCCATTAACACAGTTTATACTCGTACGTTTGCTGGAGTACTCACAGTTTAAGTTCTTAAGGTATTGGAGCATGGTGGTCCCGAATGTTGGGGTTGCAGGACCAACTTGTTAAAGTTGATTCATCTGCGTGTGTGGATTTTGTCCTGAATTTGTTGGGTGCTCAAGTCACGAGACCAACTAGGGGAGTTGATGCGTCAATGACTCGCAGTTATAGAATTTTTGGCAAACCCTCAGCCATCAACAGGTTTGATGAGCCTTTACCGACTACCGTTTGAGTCGGGCTAGCATGTGGATTGTTTAAGCCCGTTCCGCATGTGACGTTGAGCTAAGAGAGTTAACGCTCTTAGTGCTACGATATTGAATACGTAGACTTCGTCTTTCTCACGGGAATAGACTACCCGGCAACGCGTGTTAGGCGTTGACTTTGGGATTTTTGGTTAATCCCTAGCCTTCAACGGATTTGATTAGCCTTTACCGACTACCGTTCGAGTCGGGCTAGCATGCGGATTGTTTGAGTCCGCTCCTATGTGACGTTCAAGCTAAAAGAGTTAACCCTTTTAGTGCTACGATATTGAATACGTAG
>NW_017978701.1:0-777 GCF_001876935.1 Asparagus officinalis | reverse complement strand
TCTTCATTGTAGCTCAACTTGGTACACTTTGCGGATGAAGCTAAACTTGGATCTTGAACTTGAATTACAAGGCTTCACTCCACTATTCCGCCAACCTTAATTGGATATGATCATTGAAGCTCTATTCCATCCATCCTCCAACTACATTGTTTGTCTATAATAAATAAGAAAACACAAATACTAGACAAACAACATTAGTGGTAAATTGTTTGTTAAACATCATCAAAACAAGAAGGTCAACAATCTCCCCCTTTTTGATGATGATAAACAATTTATAAAAAGGATATATGCATGAAAGGAAATGAATATATATAAATTATAATTCACATGCATATAAACAAGAAAAATGTATACTCACAATATTTCTCCCCATTTGACAACATCAAAAAGGGGACAAAAGAATTAAGAGAGCGAAAGCTCCCCCTATCAATAAGCATAGGTGAGTATAAACAAACATAGAATAGGGAATAGCTCCCCCTATCAAAATGCCATATAAAATATATGCAATAAAGGATCATGGAAAACATATGTGAGCAAGCATAAATGCAAAACACAACTCACATACAAAAAGATAATGAGAACATATATGAATGTCAATATAAAAAATAGTGTCTCATTAACATAGAAAAATATAAAAACCATATAAAAGAATAGATTTATGAAATCAAAAAAGAGGAACATAAGAATCATGCAAAAAGTTTTCAAATAAAAACGAATCAACCAAAAGAAATCATAAATCAAAGTTTAAGTCCAAAAACGTAAAATCAAATCATCATT
>NW_017978700.1:0-778 GCF_001876935.1 Asparagus officinalis | reverse complement strand
TAGTAGTATATTTATTCATATAAAATAGATAATGAGGGTATAAAATTATAATAAAATGTGATTATCATTTACTCTTTGTTTACACACACAACCATTGAGCTTATTGTATTTACATACATTATATAATTAGGTTGTGGGATAGTGTGACATTGAGTTGAGCCTAATTGAGTTCTCACCTTTTTAGAGAGAACAATCATTTGTTATTTTGTGCTTATTGTGAGATTCACTTTGTAATACACTTGTACACCGAGTGAGGAGTGTGTGGTGAGAGTCGTGGATTGTCCCAAGAGGAGTGGCGTCGGTTGACGTGCCTAGGGATAGGTTATAACCGAGCACTTGAGGGAGACACGGCTAGGTCCAACACTTAGTGGGTGTAGAGTGGGATTACAATAGTGTGTTGATTGTAAAGTTTTCGGTTAGCTAGAAAACCGAGTGTGAGGTGTAAACGTTGTTCGGGTGAACGTAGAAAACCCGGTTGATAGTGGATTTCTCCCCGGGAGTGGGGAGCGGAGACGTAGGACGGAAGGTTTGTTTTTGCATTCATCTTATATCGCCAATTGTGCATTGCTCATTCATTTCATCCACTATCCTATTTAGATTATTTACCCTTGTGATGTTTATATATCCTTGCATATATTTCTATCATATAGGATATATCTCATTGTTTACATTGCTTATCCTAGCTCATATATCTTGTCATATTTCATAATTGCTAGGATAACTTGATAATTAATTTTAATTGGCATTTAATCGGATTAGATTAGCATAAGACCCTAAT
>NW_017978699.1:0-778 GCF_001876935.1 Asparagus officinalis | reverse complement strand
CTAAGGTTACGCGTTGTCCGGCGTCCACCTTAGGGTTTTGAACCGCGTGGGTTGACTACGTGTTGACTTCTGTCGCCACGTGTTGACTTTCGTCGCCACGTGTTGAAGCAACACGCTGTCCGGTGTTGACCCAAGGCTACGCGTTGACCGGCGTCCACCTTAGGGTTTTGAAACCGCCTGGGTTGATGTGTGAAGTTCACCCCTATTTTCAACTGCCGGTAAAGAATGGACATTTTCAAAGATATCGGGGGATCGAAGATCATTCGGGGATCCACAACATCGCACCGGGGGTCAAAAGACTGTCTAGGGGGTCAAATCCCGGGCGAAAACACCTAGGGGTGTTTCTCCCCTAGTGGTCCCCCCTTTCTTCATTTGTCCTTTTGCTTATGGTCCCCTCCATTCGAAATAGCCCTTTTCACACTTGAATTTTCAAGAGGGAGGTTTATGGTCCCCCCCCATTTGAAATAACCCTTTTCACACTTGACTTTTCAAGAGGGAGGTTTATGGTCCCCCCCATTTGAAATAACCCTTTTCACACTTGAATTTTCAAGAGAGAGGTTTTTTAGTTAAAATCTTTGGGGGGTTTTGTGAAAATTCGGCTGAAATTTTGTGGAGGGTTTGCAGGACCAATCTGTAAAAGCTGATTCATCTGCATGTGTGGATTTTTATCCTGAATTTGTTGGGTGCTCGAGTCACGAGACCGACTAGGGGAGTTGGTGCATCAATGACTCGCATTTATAGAATTTTTGGCAAATTCTCAGCCATTAACGGGTTTGAT
>NW_017978698.1:0-778 GCF_001876935.1 Asparagus officinalis | reverse complement strand
TGTCGGGAGATAGAATATAAAATTCTTCCTCTCCCATTTCGGGTTCGTCTTTGCCCCAAGAGAACACACCGCCTTTTTCAACTCCCAAAATCTGTGCTTCACAGGCATAGGGAATTTTATCCCGAATCCTAAGTAGGGATAAGTCAACGCCTAACATGCGTTGCCGGTTTAGTCTTTTTCCGTACAAAAAGACACCAGAGTTCGATTCTGGGGTATTCTATCCCGAAACCTAAGCAGGGATAAGTCTGTGCCTAACCCGCGTTGCCGGTTAGTTCTCAACCGTTAAAAGGAACACTCGCCCACATATTTAACATTGTGGCAGGTTGTTATTAATAACACCAAAATCCATGCCTTACACGCATGGGGAATCTCATCCTGAATCCTAAGAAAGGATATGCCGACGCCTAACACGCGTCGCCGGCTTAATCTTTTTCGTACAAAAAGACGCCAGAATTCGATTCTGGGGTATTTTATCCTGAAACCTAAGCAAGGATAAGTCGGCGCTTAACCCGCGCCGCCGGTTAGTTCTTAACCGTTAAAAAGAACACTCGTTCACATATTCAACATTGTGACAGGTTGTTATTAATAACACCAGAATCCATGTCTTACTCGCATGGGGAATTTCATCCTGAATCCTAAGAAAGGATATGTCGACATCTAACACATATCGCTGGTTTAGTCTTTCGCCATAGAAAAAGACACCAGAATACCAGTCTGGGGTATTTTATCCTGAAGCCTAAGTAGGGATAAAGTCAACACCTAACACGTGTTGCCGGGT
>NW_017978697.1:0-778 GCF_001876935.1 Asparagus officinalis | reverse complement strand
CGAGATATCTATCGGATCATTGCTCGATGAGAAGCAGAAGGACGAGGAGTTAGTCGACACCTTCGTCAAGAGGTTCCGGAACAAAGCGATGAATTGTCGAGACCCGATCACCGAGAAATTCATTCTCCAGACCTGCCATAATAATCTGTCCTTAGACGTATTGGAAGCAGACACTTGGAAGGATCTGAAGGTGCGCGGTGAACAAGCCGAACGTTTCCTCCGAAGGAAGAAGGCCGAGAGGAACCTACCGACGGCTAATCCTCTGGACTCAAACTTCGCCTCTCGTGGTAAGGGCAAAACACCTGCAGCTACTGGTGGTGCTAATCAAGCGTCACAACAGCAATCTCGAAGGCAGCAAAAGACTTCGGGTCCGAGACTCCAAAGAGAGTATTCCTTCAAGGACGAAGACGTTCCAGCCATCTTCGAATCCCTCCTTGAAGGTAACAAGATCAAGCTACCACCTATCACAAATCAGGAGGAAGCTGACAACACTACGGACCCAAAGTACTGTGCATACCACAGGAGGGTCGTTCATCCCACCAAGGATTGCTTTACTCTCAAGAATAGCATTCAGACCTTGGTCGAAGCCGGCGTCATAACGCTAAGGTAAGCCAATTAAGAATGGCAACACTCCGATAAGTATAAGAGTATAAACTGCTTCTCAACACTCCGATAAGTATAAGAGTATAAACTGCTTCTCAAAACTCCTAAGAGTATACGAGTATAAACTATTTCTCAAAACTCCAAAGAGTATACGAGTATAAACTGTTTCTCAATC
>NW_017978696.1:0-778 GCF_001876935.1 Asparagus officinalis | reverse complement strand
TCCCGGCGATCAACTATCTCCCTGATCAAGTGATACTTCCTCAGAATGTGTCTGGACTTATGGTGAGATTAGGGTTCCTTTGTTAGAGCTATTGCAGCATTATTATCACAGTATAAAGGTACTGAATCTTTAATGGTGGGAACAACTTCCAGCTCTAAAAGGAACTTTCTCATCCAGACAGCTTCTTTAGCTGCATCATTAGCTGCAATGTATTCAGCTTCCATAGTCGAGTCTGCTACTGTATCCTGCTTGGAACTTTTCCAGCTGACAGCTCCTCTATTGAGGGTGAAAACATATCCTGATACAGACTTACTATCATCGATATCGCTCTGAAAGCTTGAGTCGGAAAAAGCCTCCATTCGGAGGTCACTTTTACCATATATCAAAAATAACTCTTTAGTCCTTTTAAGGTACTTAAGTATATTTTTGACCGCTTTCCAGTGTTCTTCTCCATGATCAGATTGGTATCTACTTACCAAACTGAGTGAATAAGCGATATCTGGTCTAGTACATAACATGGCATACATGATCGATCCTACTGCCGAGGCATAAGAAATTAGACTCATGCGTTTCCTCTCTTCATCAGTCCGGGGAGACATCTTTTTAGAGAGGGAGATTCCAGGAGATGCAGGTACAAAACCTTTCTTGGAATTTTCCATGCTAAACTGTTTTAGCACTTTGTCAATGTATCTAGATTGCGATAATCCTTACATCCTTTTAGATCTATCTCTATAGATCTGAATACCCAGTATACAGGATGCTTCACCTAAATCTTTCA
>NW_017978695.1:0-778 GCF_001876935.1 Asparagus officinalis | reverse complement strand
GATCGACGTCACCAAGGATGAACACGGTAGGATCCTCACTCAGAAGGCTAAGTGTGCGTTGTGCGGCAATATTTTTCAAGCTCATCATAAGAGCGGCACCAACCACCTCAAACGCCATTTATATAAACACAACAAAGGCCAGACTCCTCAAGGTGTTATCCGACAATCTATGATTTCTCAATCCTCCTCTTCTGGTAGTCTCGGTAGTTGGAACTATGACGCTGCCAGAGCCAGGAAATGCGTAATCAGGTTTATCATTCTTAAAAATCTTCCTTTTAAATTAGTAGAAGATGATGAATTTGAAGATATGTTTAGGGATGGTTTTTATCCTGCATTTAAAAAATTTTCTCGTCAAACCTGTCAACGTGATATTTTAAAATATTATCAGGAGGAACAAGGAAAAATAATTTCTTATTTTAAAAATTTAAACTGTAAATTTTCTTTAACTTCTGATATTTGGACATCTAGAGCACAAACTGGATATTTATGTATCACAACACACTGGATTGATGAAAATTGGCAAATGTTTAAAAGAGTTGTTTTTTTTATTGCAATAGAAGAGTCACATACTGGTATTAATGTTGCAAATTTAATAATTGAAGAACTTATGAAATTAGAAATTTCAGAAAGAATATTTTTTCTTTCACTAGATAATGCAAATAATAACAATGTAGATGTTGATTTTATCAGATCAACTTTATCATTGCCCTGTCATGGTGATCTTTTTCATATTAGGTGTATCTGTCATATTTTAAATTTAATTGTTCAAAGTGCATTT
>NW_017978694.1:0-778 GCF_001876935.1 Asparagus officinalis | reverse complement strand
TTGGTCCGGGTCTTCGTTGTTCCGAAATCCTATCAGCTCACATAACTCGTCGATTCACTTCAATCGTTCTCGACGTCGATTAGGCTCATGTGGATCGGATAGTGACGTTCATCATCGTTCTTTAATACTGAACCGTTTGTGGAGACCTATAGGCAATTTTCGATGCCTACAGATACCCCCTCCAAAGTGTTCCCGACTCGTTTCTTTTATAGAAGAGGCTGGAATACTTTGGATGTGATTGGTCTAGCCTTCAGTCGGCGTCAGGACCTGTAGTTTAGCTTCAACTCTTGGCTCCTTCGATTTTCGGTCTATTCGATGCTTTGACGAATAACCGACATTCTTCCGGCGCTACGTTTATCGCTTGGCCGTCGTCGGAGTCTCGAGTGTGCAGCTGATGAATTGAGTTTGGCTCGCGTCATCAAGTTGACTTTGAATTACCTCCGCCACATTGTGCTGGCTTATGGTTTCGGATCCCCGTGTGTTGGCTTTTTGTCGCAACGCGTTGACCGACGTTGACCTAGGGTTACGCGTTGACCGGCGTTGACCCTAGGGTTTTGAATCGTCGAACGTTGACTTCGGTTGCAACGCGTTGACTGGCGTTGACCTAGGGTTACGCGTTGACCGGCGTCCACCTAGGGTTTCGAATCGTCGAACGTTGACTTTCGCTTGCAACGCGTTGACTGGCGTTGACCTAGGGTTACGCATTGAGCGGCGTCCACCTAGGGTTTTGAATCGTCGAACGTTGACTTTGATTGCAACGCGTTGACTGGCGTTGACC
>NW_017978693.1:0-778 GCF_001876935.1 Asparagus officinalis | reverse complement strand
TAGTGGACTTATGCATGATTATGAGCTATTTAAAATGCTTCCAAATGAATCCATTGATGCTATGTTTTCACGTTTTACTAATATCATCAATGAATTACATGGTTTAGATAAGCAAATATCCATTCAAGAGATGAATTACAAGATACTTCGCTCCTTGACTCCGACATGGGAACCCAAGGCTACGGCCATTGAGGAAGCTCATGACCTCACTACCTTAGCTCTTGATAGCCTCATCGGAAAGCTCAAAGTGCATGAGAAGAAGCTCAAGGGGAAGGAAAAGGAGGAAGTGTCATCACGCGAAGTTGAGGAGCCGTCACCAAAATTGAAGACCATAGCTCTCAAGGGAGCTAGTGACAACTCATCTTCGTCGTCGGAGAGTGAAGTTGATTTTTCTAGAGAAGTGGCTCATCTCTCTAGAAGAATCTCTAGACTTATCAAAATGAACAAAAAATTTAATCCCCGATCTAACAACAAGTTTTCATCTCGTGTAGGAAAATGCTTTGAATGCAACGAACCGGGTCACATCGCTAAGGATTGCCCCAAGCTCAAGGAAAAGTACATGAAGTACAAAAAGAAGAAGGCTATGTATGCCGGATGGGAAGAATCCGAACCAAGTGACTCGGATAGTGATGAAGAAGGAGCCAAATTTGCTCTTCATGACCCAAATGTTTGTTTCATGGCAAATAAACAAGAGGTAATATCCGAGGCTGAAAGTGAATCTTTCTATATGCAATGTGACATAGCTATGGCATTAGAAGAGTTGAACTTTGAATTTAAA
>NW_017978692.1:0-1000 GCF_001876935.1 Asparagus officinalis | reverse complement strand
TATATGCCTATAAATAGACCCCTAGTGCCTTTGTTTGAGAGGGGGATTTTTGGAGAGCCTTGGCGAAGCCCTGCTGCAGTGAAGAGTGCCCGTGTGCTTCAACAAGGAGAGGAGAGTTCTTCAGCAGAGCCTTCATCACCCGTTCCCCCTGATCCTTAGTATTAGCCTTTAGCGTTAATACTAAGAAGAGCTAATACCTCGCTTTAGCCGAGGTATACGCTTATAGCTTCTAGATCTCACGCGGATCGACGAAGCTCTGTCCGATATTTCTGGATTAGAAGTTTCTAGATATCACACGGATCAACGAAACTCTGCCCGATTTATCCGGACCAGATCTGAGTGCCCCGGTGGTCCACGGATATCAACATCCCCGTCACAGGCAAAAGACCCACGCAAGCAAGAGATGATAAACAGATCTTGTGTTTGTTTGAAAAGAGTTGTATTTCTTTTGTTTTCATTGTGTACCGGTCTTATAAAAAGGCTATCTTTTTATTTCATTGTAACGATTGAAGTTGTAATGAATGCAGCAATGAATACAGCAACTTTTTCCGCAAACAAGCTGGCGACCACAGTGGGAGCCAACGGCATCGCAACCGACGCCGTCGTGACGCAACCAGCACTCAAGATCGGGGTGAATGAAGAACACGAGCTCGATCAACAACGGTTCAAAGAAGGCCTCCCATTTGGAGAAGTAATCGGTAATTGCCAAAATGAACCGGTCGCCTTTGACTGACGGAGGATTTATAGGACCAACAATGTCCATTCCCCAAGTCTCGAACGGCCATGACGTAACCGAGGGATGCAGATGCTCCGGCGGTTGGTGTACATAATTCCCGTGTACTTGACATGCGTCACACTTTCGGGCATATACAGTCGCATCACTCATCATGGAAGGACAGAAATACCCCATTCTTCTGATGCGGTCATAAAACTTAGGACCAGGTTGATGTGCGCCACACTCTCCTTCGTGCGCTTCCCTAAGGACCTCTTCAGCTTCTTT
>NW_017978691.1:0-779 GCF_001876935.1 Asparagus officinalis | reverse complement strand
GCTATGAATATGGGCTTAGGATCATGTTCATCTCCCATGTTGACCTGGATTACTTTATCTTCAGTGGGCAGTTCACGTTGTTCGAAACACATATCCCACAGGATATTAAGACGCTTGATCCAAGGATCATCGGTCGATTCCAATAATTCCTCGTCACCCCCTGTGTCTTCGTCTGGATGACTTGTTGAAACCATGTTCACAGTCAAGTTTTTAAAGAAGAGTCCAATGCTGACGTCGGACTCGTATGACGATATTCCGGATGACTGGTCATGACGTAAGTAATTACTGATTTCGTTTTCCGAGGCGGGGGGGGGGGTGGGGTAACCCACGCCCCTTCCGGTTTTTTGATAATAATCCGGAGGTTTTCCTTCAGGAGTGAGAGACATCCGGATCGGTGTTCGTCTTCCCTTCCCGAAGTTCAGGCCATGTTTCTCATTAAAATTATACCCCATTCGTTTCATTAAGTATATAGAATTGGGTTCGTGGTAATGGAATTGGGGGACCCCATCGTCTTCTTCCGAACTTCCACGTTGGAGTGGTTCGGGTTTGACTTTACCAAAATAGATCGGCTTCTGCCCTCTCCTTTTGGATGGAACTTTGAAGAAAGCCTTCTGTGCGTCTTCCGCCTCTTCATCTGAAATGAAGGATGACTGGATTGGTAAGGTGAGCGATGCTTCCGTGCACAGTACGTGCCATGGGTTAGTACCTGTACTAGAATTATTCTCTATTTGTTTATTATTAAGAGAGACATCAGACAAGTACGCTAAAATGAAATCTTC
>NW_017978690.1:0-779 GCF_001876935.1 Asparagus officinalis | reverse complement strand
AATTATAAATAAAATGCAAAAATAAGGAGACGTTTGCTAGCCGAGCTCCCTTTCTTCTCTAATGTAGCACCTGCAATTGCTCTTCTATGCAAAAGAGCTCTAGGCGACCTTCGCATTATTGTTGGTCATCAATCCAAAATCATCTCTGCACACCAATTAATCAAAGATGAACAAATAGAAAAAGAGAGAGGTAGACTAAGGTGGTTCTACAAAAAAAATCAACAAAAAGAGAGAGTTAGACTAAGGTGTTCTTTCTATACTCGACATAATTTGTTGTTAAGAAATAGTTTTTTTAATCTAAAGACTGCAGATTATAGGAGAAATGAGAGATTTGAGGTTTACTTGTGGGTAAAGTTTTTGTTTTGGGTCAAAATTGTTAAAGGGTTTGAAGAGGTTATGTGTATGATTAGATCTTACATAATACTAGAACATATGGTTATTTATTGAAGTGCAGAATAGTGATCAAAATTTTAATAGTTAGCCTCTTAGGGACTTGATGAAACATCCTCATGCACTTACTTGTTTCTAATACAAAATTTGACCCCGAGCTATATATGCTATAGCCTATAATCCTAAGTTATGTTAACAATCTTAAGTAACTAATTACAATCCTGTTAACTAGCAAATGAAGAATATCAGTAAGGAATAGTAAAGACATTGCTATTCAACTTGATAGAAACAAATGAATTTGCCCATAGGAGACAAATAAAAGGGGTAATGATAAATGAACTTACAGTCCAATAAGTGAATAGCCTTGTATGATTATCTCCATAAAGATC
>NW_017978689.1:0-779 GCF_001876935.1 Asparagus officinalis | reverse complement strand
TGACCTAGGGTTACGCGTTGACCGGCGTTGACCCTTAGGGTTTTGAATCGTCAAACGTTGATTTTTTGTGTGGATTTTTATCCTCGCACGTTGACTTTTGTTGCAACGCGTTGACTGGCGTTGACCTAGGGTTACGCGTTGACCGACGTGGACCCTAGGGTTTCGAATCGTCGAACGTTGACTCTGATTGCAACGCGTTGGCTGGCGTTGACCTAGGACCACCGCGTGTTAACTTTTTGTCGCAACGCGTTGACCTGCGTTGACCTAGGGTTACGCGTTGACCGGCGTTGACCCTTAGGGTTTTGAATCGTCGAACGTTGATTGGTGTGGATTTTCATCCTCGAACGTTGACTTTTGTCGCAACGCGTTAACTGGCGTTGACCTAGGGTTACGCGTTGACTGACGTGGACCCTAGGGTTTCGAATCGTCGAACGTTGACTCTGATTGCAACGCGTTGACTGGCGTTGACCTAGGATTACGCGTTGACCGGCGTTGACCCTTAGGGTTTTGAATCGTCGAACGTTGATTGGTGTTGCAACGCGTTGACTGGCGTTGACCTAGGGTTACGCGTTGACCGGCGTTGACCCTTAGGGTTTTGAATCGTCAAACGTTGTGGATTTTCATCCTCGAACGTTGACTTTTGTCGCAACGCGTTGACTGGCGTTGACCTAGGGTTATGCGTTGGCCCTTAGGGTTTCGAATTGTCGAACGTTGATTGGTGTTGATTTTCATCAAAACATCCAATAATCGATGAAAACGGGCGTATCCGGGTCCAAAAC
>NW_017978688.1:0-779 GCF_001876935.1 Asparagus officinalis | reverse complement strand
GAAAGATTAACCTATCAGAAGGTTGGATCTCCTCTCACAAAAATAACTCATAAGAGTTAGAGAATAAGAGGAGACATTCTGACCTTCAGGGTTCGAACATGAATTTCTTATTCACCAATTCCACAATGATTGGGTTATCGCTAAGAATACCCATGTGGTATTCTTTCGGGAACTTCCCGATGCATTGGATTATCCACCCCCAGCTTCTCTCTCGGAACTGGGTTTGATTTTGTTGTCCGACCGGGTTATCCTTAAGAATATTAGTGTAATATCCTCCAGGAACTTCTCGTTAATGGTAGGAAATAGTTTAGACTCATATACCTATTGGAGTATCAGGGAGCAGTTTAACCTCTTATACCGGTAGGAGGAATGAGAAACAGTTTATACTCTGTCGGAGTGTTGAGAAGCAGTTTATACTCGTATACTCGTCGGAGTGTTGCCGTTTTCAATTGGCTTACCCTAGCGTTATAACGCCGGCTTCAACCAAGGTCTGGATGCTATTCTTGAGAGCAAAGCAGTCCTTTGTGGGATGGAGGATTTTCCTGTGGTACTCGCAGTATGTTGGATCCGCAGAATCGTCAGCTTCCTCCTGATTCATGACGGGCGGGAGCTTGATTTTGTTGTTTTCGAGAAGGGTCTCGAAGATAGCTGGAACATCTTCGTCTTTGAACGAGTACTCGTTTTGGAGCGTCTCTTCCGAATTCTCCTGCTGTTCCCAGGACTGCTGTTGTGACGTTTGATTATCGTCAATAACCGTTGCAGGTACGTCCCCTTCATCA
>NW_017978687.1:0-1010 GCF_001876935.1 Asparagus officinalis | reverse complement strand
CCGACGCACTTTCCGCATAAAATGAAAAAATTCTGCATACTATTTGCGCCGACGGCAAAATACTATGCGTCGCTAAAAGCAATATACGTTTTCCCGACGCATGAAGCGTCCAAAGTGTTGATTTTTACCGAGGCCGCAGTGTGTTTGCGTTCGCCCAAATATTTTCCTTGACGCACTTTTGGTGACCGCGTCTAGCGACGCTAGGCATTTTGAGTCGGGAAAAGATTTTTGTTTCCCGACGTTTTTTAAACTTTTGCCGACGTTTTTGTTTCGTCGGCAATATTGTATTTTGTTGTAGTGGCGGTTAAATTGTTGTGTCTCGAGAAATCAAACCAAAACGTCGAGATAAAAGGCTAAACAATCCAAGATAACGATACAAACACAATCTTAACCAATTTTATGTGGTCCGACAAGTTGCCTACGTCTACGATGCAAGAAGGGGATGATGTTTTCACTAATAAAGAAGAATAGTACAATCTGAGATTACAAATCACTCAAACAACCAACTAATATCACAAACAAATCTCTAATTCTCTCCAAAATAAAACCCTAACCAATAGCTCAAAAAATACATCTTTTATGTGATCCAAATATCCCCCAATCAATGTTTAATCAAAATCCAATCAAAGCCAAAGAAACCCTAAAAACGTGTCTCTATTTATAACAAAACACAATACCAAAAAGATTGAGATTCTAAAAAACGAGTCTGCCACACCCGGTGATGACAGATACCATACCCCTAAAAACAAGGCAGATTCCGCCACACCCACCTGGGTGTGGCAGACACCATACCCATGTCAACAGGGACAGATTCTGCCACTTGGGTGTGACAGACATCATACCAGGGTGTGGTGAAATATATCTTGCTTATTTTTCACGTTTTTCTCAAATTCCTTCGCCGTTTTGACATTTAGGGCCTGTTTGGTTCGCTTTTTATCTCCGTGGAAACCCTTTTCACCGCCTCCACGTCAGGCCACGTTGGATAAAACGTTTCCGTCGGTTTATTTTCC
>NW_017978686.1:0-779 GCF_001876935.1 Asparagus officinalis | reverse complement strand
TTCCCGTGAGAAAGACGAAGTCTACGTATTCAATATCGTAGCACTAAGAGCATTAATTCTCTTAGCACAACGTAACATGCGGAACAGACTTAAACAATCCGCATGCTAGCCCGACTCAAACGGTAGTCGGTAAAGGCTTGTCAAATCCGTTGATGGCTGAGGATTTGCCAAAAATTCTATAACTGCGAGTCATTGACGCATCAACTCCCCTAGTTGGTCTCGTGACTTGAGCACCCAACAAATTCGGGACAAAATCCACACATGCAGATGAATCAACTTTAACAGTTGGTCCTGCAACCCCAACATTCGGGACCGCGATGCTCCAATACCTTAAGAGCTTAAACTGTGTATACTCCAGCAAACGTACGAGTATAAACTGTGTTAATGGCGATCCGTAAACCCTAGGGTCAACGCCGGTCAACGCGTAACCCTAGGTCAACGCCAGTCAACGCGTTGCAACCAAAGTCAACGTTTGACGATTCGAAACTCTAGGGTGGACGCCGGTCAACGCGTAACCTTAGGTCAACGCCAGTCAACGCGTTGCTATCAGAGTCAATGTTCAATGATCCAAAACCCTAGGGTGGACGCCGGTCAACGCGTAACCCTAGGTCAACGCCAAGCAACGCGTTGCAAAAAACCCTAGGGTGGACGCCGGTCAACGCGTAACCCTAGGTCAACGCCAAGCAACGCGTTGCAACAAAAATCAACGCTCGACGATTCGAAACCCTAGGGTGGACGCCGGTCAACGCGTAACCCTAGGTCAACGCCGGTCAACGCGT
>NW_017978685.1:0-779 GCF_001876935.1 Asparagus officinalis | reverse complement strand
TGACTTGTATGCTTCGTCGCGAGACCGATCGTCGAACGCGCGTTGGTTAACATACGCGTGCTGATCGATCCCCGCGGGCTGATTGACGTGCACGCGTTGACTGGCGCGCACGAGGTGATTTGACGTGCACTCGTTGACTGGCGCACACGAGTTGGTTGACGTGCGCGCGTTGACCGACGCGCACGAAATGATTTGACGTGCGCACGTTGACCGGCGCGCACGAGATGATTTGACGTGCACGCATTGACCGGCGCGCACGAGATGATTTGACGTGCGCGCATTGACCGGCGCGCACGAGTTGGTTGACGTGCGCGCGTTGACCGGCGCACACGAGTTGATTCGACGTACGCGCGTTGACCGGCGCGCACGGGCTGATCGACGTGCGCGCGTTGACTGGCGCGCACGAGTTGATTGACGTGCACGCGTTTGACCGACGCGCACGAGTTGGTTTGACGAATCTTCGCCAGCAAATGAGTTCAGTCCTCTACTCGAATTCGCCAACAGTTGAGTTTAGCTTCCAAGCAAAACTCGCTGCGGTCAAGTCTCGCCGACAAACAAACTCGTCAACCAATTGAGTTTTACCTCACCAGCAATTCGAATTCGTCAGGGGTCGAGTTTCACCATCTCGGTGAGCTCGACGTCGCCCTGGTTTCGCCGGTAGCGTAAACTCACCAAAGTAGAGTTTAACTTCGAAAGTGGGCTGGTCACCACATGAAGGACTTCACCCGCGATACGAGATCACCTGCAATTACAGAGCAAAACACTGGAAAGCGACACAT
>NW_017978684.1:0-780 GCF_001876935.1 Asparagus officinalis | reverse complement strand
CAAGCGAGCAACCTATGGTAGGGTTCGGACAAGACTCCCTTCAGAGGATGAAGAATCTGATGCTGGCTCTGCGGTTGCATCAGACAATACAGTATCCAGCGAAGGGCAACCCCGCGAATCACTGATGATAAGCGCGGAGCAAGTGGCCAAAATGCTTGAAGATGCCTTAGCTAAACAGCAGGAAACCTTCAGGTTCGAAATGCAGATGGCCATGCAAAACATGAGAGAGATGCATGACCAGCAAATCCAAGCATTGACGAACCAGCAAGGCGAGCCAAGTCGTCGTAACCCGGTTAATCTGGAAGACGAGGATACAGGATGCGAATGCTCGTAATACCAATGATCCTCCCGTCAACGCAGGGGGTGGTAATGAGAATGCTGGCGAAGAAACCAGCGAAAACCTGAAGATCAAAAATCTCGAGAGCAAAATCAATACGTTGATTTCCGCTCAAGAGACAAAAAAGACGGGCATTCCTTGTCCATACCCAAGAGAGTGGGAATCAATCCCATATCCGGCGAAGTTCAGTCTAATTAACTTCACGCCGTTTAATGGGATGGGTTCACCCACTCAGCATTTGATTTACTTCAAATCGCACTTGGGAGTCATCTCTGGTAACGAGCCTCTGATGGTGCGGTCATTCGTTAGCACTCTTCGCGGAGCCGCCTTCGATTGGTATCGCCGCCTCAAGCCAGGTAGTGTGAATAGCTGGAACGACATGGAGACCAAGTTCCTCGCCAACTTTTTCGACGACGACACAGAGATATCCATCGGATCGTTGC
>NW_017978683.1:0-780 GCF_001876935.1 Asparagus officinalis | reverse complement strand
TCTTCGGCCAATGAGGAGTACAAAAAATCCGAAATTCCTTGAAGGTTTGGAGCTTTTGAGAGAAGTGAATCAATGGAGGAGAGCTCTTGGGGAAGGAGAACCCTCAAAACCGAAAATAAAGAGGGGATTTTCGGATTTGAGCTAAAGAGGAGGGAACTCTCTCTCTCTTTTGAAATTTGAACTAAAGAAGGGGGGGACCATGAGCAAAAGACAAAAGAGGAAAAGGCCAAACAAGAGGGGGGGGAAACGAAAAAGCCAAGACCGAGACACCCCAGGGTGTCCCGGTTTTGTCGGGACACCCCCGGGGCGTCTTGAGTCTGTTTTGACCCCTCCGAACCTTGTTTGACCCCTAAATTGTTTTCTGAGCCCCAAAACACTCCGATTCTTCGCCAATGGGTGGATATTGACGAACTCCAAAAGTCAACCTTTGACGAATCAAAACCCTAGGGTGGACGCCGGTCAACGCGTAACCCTAGGTCAACCCCAGTCAACGGGTTGCAACAAAAGTCAATGTTCGAAGATGAAAAATCCACACCAGTCAACGTATGACGATTCAAAACCCTAGGGTGGACGCCGGTCAACGCGTAACCCTAGGTCAACGCCAGTCAACGCGTTGCAACAAAAGTCAACGTTCGACAATCCGAAACCCTAAGGGTCAATGCCGGTCAGCGCATGACCCTAGGTCAACGCCGGTCAACGCGTTGCGACAGAAATCAACGTTTGACGATCCAAAACCCTAGGGTGGACGCCGGTCAACGCGTAACCCTAGGTCAACGCCAG
>NW_017978682.1:0-780 GCF_001876935.1 Asparagus officinalis | reverse complement strand
ACGGCCCGAATCGGGCGCGAGGGACGAAGAAGCCCACTACCTCGCATTTAATGCGAAGTGGCTAGCCCACGTCCCCTTAACTGGCGTACACGTGGATTGACACGTGGCCCACTGAATGCGGAACCTGGTCAGAGCCAGGTTCGCCGTTAGCACCTATAAATCCGCTTGCGAACAAAATTCGCCTGCAGATGAAGTAAACTTGCAACGGAAACTCACTGGCGAGAACTCCTCTGCAGTTGAGATTCTTTTACAGCAAAATTCTGATCAATGCATGATTACGAAAATAGGGAACACACACAAGCGACAATAGACCAGAAACAAAAGGATAAATTCATTCATGAAAGAAGTCCTATTACAAGCAAAAAAATAATAATAAATAAAGGCGAATTACAGGGATTTCAGTCTCAGTTCCGCCTCGCGAATTTCTTTAGCATGGCGAAGCTCAAGCCTCCTTAGGACCTCTCGACGAAGATGCTCCTCTGTGCACGAAATCAAGTCTTGAATGGTCTCCCTGACATCCTTGAGAGCCCGATCCTTCTCCGCAACAGAGCCAGTGGTCAATCACCGGTGAGACCTAACGCCCTCCAACTCTTTTGCCACGTGATCGCGAGCCTTCTCCTGAACGGCCAAGGAAGCATGTGCTTCGGCTACGACCTGTTTTAGCCTCTCTACCTCGAAGGAGAGTCGGGAGAACTGGCTATCGACCATTTCCTCCTCGCGGGCCACTTGGGCATCCTCGGCTCTGACCTGCTCCGACTCGGCTGACAACTTCAACTCTAG
>NW_017978681.1:0-780 GCF_001876935.1 Asparagus officinalis | reverse complement strand
ACCCATGAGGTTAACACCACATCACACCAACAAGTATGGCAATTATACTTCGATGGTGCCTCAAGGGCAATTAATAGAGTGATAACCCCGGGATGTCCTACAGTTTCCTCTGGGGTTGGAGTTGTCTTAATCTCCCCGGGAAAACATGTGATGCCTCGGTCTTATTCATTGACTAGTCCGTGCTCCAATAATGTAGCCGAGTACAACGCGCTTCTCATTGGACTCAGTTTCGCCAAAGAGCTGGGGGTCGAATATCTCGAAGCTTTTGGAGATTCGCAATTGATAGTCAACCAAGTTCGCGGTGAGTATGAAGTCAGGAATCAAGACCTGATCCCGTACCACCAGGAAGCCATCAAAAAGGAGGCCATCAAAATGGCAGAATCTTTTGAAGAATTCTTTATTGAATACATCCCTCGTCTCCAGAACGCTTATGCAGACGCACTGGCGGCACTAGCAGTATCACTGGCACAGCCTCCCGAAGCTGAGCTGTTAGTCACAGTACGGACGCATCAACTCTGTGTACCCATATACAGTACGGAGATTGAAGAAGAAGAGGATAGAAACGTGAACGCCAAAGAGGTGAATTCAACTCAAATTGGGTCTGAGTCCCGAGATTGGCGTTTTCCTATCATCGACTACGTCCAATATGGTATCTTGCCAGAGGATGTAAAAGAAAAGGAATCAATCCGCCGGAGAGCTCCAAGATTCTTTTATAATACTGAAACCCATACATTATACCGTAGAGGGTACGACGGTCTTTTACTCCGATGCCTTTCAAAC
>NW_017978680.1:0-780 GCF_001876935.1 Asparagus officinalis | reverse complement strand
ATACTAGACAATCAACATTAGTGGTAAATTGTTTGTTAAACATCATCAAAACAAGAAGGCCAACACAAAGAGCGTCAACTACAGCCATCGAAAGTTCAACTTCCGGCGAATCAATCCAAACCGCCGATGATTTCCACAACTGTTCCGGGACATCTCGCAAGACCATCCCAGAAAAGGAAGTCAGTCTTGGAGCGCCTCGGTCCACTTCCCGAGGAGCGAAGCAAAGCTCCAATCCAAAGACGTTTGGGCCCACTAAGAAAACCCCGAACGAATCAACATGATGGGGGTCGCCACAACCCTCAACATGACAAAGAAATCATGGCACCCAAGCGCACTACTTTGCGCATTGAAGTTCGGTCACGCCCAAAAAGGCATGTCTCGAGGCGCGTGACTCTTGAGAGCCCAAAGAAGGCAGTTCACTCTCAGAAGGAAACGTTATCGTCTGATGATGATTGCGTTATACCTGAGAAATCGTGCCAACACACGATAGGTTGCTCTGACTTTCAAACTGACGAGCTGTACTATCGTGCTGGGGGTACGAGCAAAGCCAAAAAGAGAAGTCCTCGAAGGCTAGAAACTCAGTGCCCTTGTTCAAAGCTCATTCGGGCGGTACTGTCTGAGTGCAACTGCATCAAGGCAGTCCCCGAGAGAATTTCAGTGTTCGAAAGGCTCAGCACCGAAACGCCAAAACTAAGGCCTAGGCGTTTCCGGCGAAGAAGAACGGTGGTTGAAGACGGAGAATTTCCGAGAGTCACCACTAACATGACCAGCAGAGGGACA
>NW_017978679.1:0-781 GCF_001876935.1 Asparagus officinalis | reverse complement strand
AAGCGATGAATTTTGATACTAAGATTTAAACAAGATTTTGAAGACTTAGTGTCTTGCTGGGGAAGATTGTGATTTGCACAATTTTGAGGACCTATCATCCTATTGGAGAGGATTGATAAGTTGATTGTCAGAGGTGTATTGTTAACGTGACAAATTAGGAGTGATGCAAGCTGCATTCATACTCTGTGGGGTGATGATCGTCAGAAGTGTAATGTTAACTTGACGATGTGAAAGATTTATTACTCTTAATCCAATGGATTCCAAGTAACCAACCCCCAGTCTTGATTAAGACTTAGCAGGGGAAGAAAAAGAGGTAGACAAGGCACATCACCTGGTAGGCCATTATCTAAAAGGACTATCAGAGGTGATCATTAACATGAATAGTTTTGTGGACCCGCCATCCTACTTGAAGAGGATTGGTGGGGGAATGTGGAGGAAAATGACTATCAGAGGTGACGGTTAACGTGATAGTTTTGGTGGACCCGCCATCCTATTGAAGAGGATTGGTAGGAGAATTTGGAGGAAATAGACTATCAGAGGTGATCATTAACATGACAGTTTTGGTAGACCCGCCATCCTATTGAAGAGGATTGGTAGGAGAATTTAGAGGAAATGTACTATCAGAGGGGATCATTAACATGATAGTTTTGGTAGACCCGCCATCCTACTTGAAGAGGATTGGTGGGGGAATTTGGAGGAAAATGACTATCACAGGTGATCATTAACATGATAGTTTTGGTAGACCCGCCATCCTACTTGAAGAGGATTGGTGGATTGATGG
>NW_017978678.1:0-781 GCF_001876935.1 Asparagus officinalis | reverse complement strand
AGCAATAAAAGATCATGGCATAACATGTGAGTAAGCATAAAAAATATGCTAACAATCACTCACATTCAACCAAGATAATGAGAACACATAAATATGTCAAGATGAACATATTGTCTCATATCATAAAAGCCAATGTATAAAATAGATTTATGAAATCAAAAAAAGAGAAACATGAGAATCATGTAAAAAAGTTTTCAAATGAAAACAAGTCAACCAATTGAAATCATAAATCAAAGTTTAAATCAAAAAACCAAATCATCATTGATTTTTAAAAATCAAGATAGGCAACTCTATCTAGCTCTTGAGCTAGTATTAACCCATATGAACATTTTAGCATCCGGTAAACATGATTTGGGAATAAACACCCAATAAATCCGGAGGGTTATCAAAACAAATCTTTGATAAAAGAATTTTAAGAGAGACAACAATGTATCAAGCTCTTAAGCTTGTTCTAACCCATATAATCATACTAGCATCCGGTAAACATGATTTGGGAATAAACACCCAATAAACCCGGAGGGTTATATAATTACAAACCTCTCATCAAAATCAAAACTAGGAATTATGAAAACAAAGGAATTTGACCAATAAAAGGAATTGTTTTCATAAAAGTTTAAAACACATTTTTCAACACCAAGAAAAAGAAAATAAAAATTCTAAAATTTTTGGTTTAAAAATTAAATTCGTTTTGGTACCCAAGAACTCTTGGTATCAAAAGATTTAGGGACATGACCCCTATCATTCAAGCTCAAAGCCCTAGGGTTATGAACCCTCTTGGGCA
>NW_017978677.1:0-781 GCF_001876935.1 Asparagus officinalis | reverse complement strand
TCAACCCGACATTCCACCAACCTCCATTTGATATGATCGTTATGGCGCAATCCATCCATCCTCCAACTCATTGTTTGTCTATAATAAATAAAAATATACCAACACTAGACAAACAACATTAGTGATAAATTATTTGTTAAATATCATCAAAACAAAGAGGCCAACATATATAGGGTAGAAGAAAACAACCCAAAAAACCACAAAAACCCACTAAAAAATAAAAATCAGCAAGTTACCGTTACTGTACAATGGTAACTTCGACGGTCGACTGTGGGGGTCGACCGCGAGAAGAAAAACTACAAAACTGGTCTCTGGACTGTTGATGGTCGGCCATGGTGGTCGACCACACTGTAGCACGGTCGACCGCACTTTTCCAGATTTTGACAGATGCTGGAATTTTACGTATCTGACTTTGTAAAATCAATTAAAAATAGTAAATCAACTCCAAAAATCATGAAATTTTGAGGGAAGGTTCTAGACATGTAGATAAACATGTTAGAGAAAGAATTCTAAAATATCACTTCCCAGTTGAGAGAAATAAATGTTTGAATACAGATATATAGTTTCTAAAAAAAACTGCTAAAAACTCGGTTTTGTAAATTCAATTGAAAATAACAAAACAACTACAAAATTAGTAAAACTTGGGGAAATGTTTATATATATGAAGATAAACATGTAAACGAAGAAGTTTTCAAATCGCATTGCCCAATTGTGAAAACGCATCAGTTTTGTAAAAACATGCACGGACACATGCACGTACATGAACAAAAAAGCTTGATTT
>NW_017978676.1:0-781 GCF_001876935.1 Asparagus officinalis | reverse complement strand
TTAATCTGATCATTAGCTACATGACCTCGTTACCCGATCGCTTTTAGATTCTTCTGGTTATTATATTCTTGTGGTGGATTTCATTTAGATTATTACTGTTATTATTATTATTGTTCTAGCATTGGTCGTTCGACCGTTTCTACTTTCCTTGTGGGATCTTGCCGTACGTCATGTGCGCTGACGTACACCTGTTTTCTCTGGTGTACGTCAGATTTAGAGGATGGACAGGTCCAGTATGATGATGCATTAGAGTAGGAGTATTCCCAGCCAGAGTGTCTTCCAGGTGGAACAGAAAACCAGACGGAAGCTTAGCCTTTTCTTTTACGTAGGCACTGATGGACACTAGATTACCTATGTAGTACCTTATCCTTTAGGCTTTCGAGGGACTTAGTTATTTTGCAGTACTTCCTTCTTATCTTGTTGGACTATGTATTTTCTTAGTTGGACTGTTTTGTAATGAGGGCAAGTTTGACGCAACTTATGTCTCGGATGATATTTCAGTTGTGCTATGTATATTTTCTGTCTGTATTGTTTATTATATTCTCGCTACTGTGATCGGGGATCTGTGCCTTTGCATTTATTAACGCTTAGCGTATTGGATTGAGAAGGAAAAAAAAATGATAGTGTATATTTCTTCTCAATCTAATACGTCGCGGGCTTGTTCACGTTCCGATTTCCGAATATTTTGGGAAGCGGGACGTGACAAGTACCCTTTTGGTAAAGGCTTATCTTTAGGCGAGCCTACAGGGGTCCACCTTAATTGTTGATTTTGCTTGTGAGG
>NW_017978675.1:0-782 GCF_001876935.1 Asparagus officinalis | reverse complement strand
TTAGGATTGTTTCCGATCTCGCTTAGTCAAGCCTACACATGGTCAAGACTAAAGTCGAGTCACTCCTTTCCGATAAACGAAAATCCACCTTTGTCCCTTTTTTCCACCAAACCTATAAAAGTTAGGGTTGAAATTGGGTCTTCTCCTCAATGAATGAGGGGTTCTTTGGGTTCAAACGACCAATCCTATAAAAGGTAGTGTCGTTCGAACTTTTCCGATTCTCGGAGTGGAGATCCCACTCTTAGTTTCATCCTGCAGGATTCTGGGGGTGGAGATCCCACCTCGAGTTTCCTTTCCGCCTGAAGATAGAATATAAAATTCTTCCTCTTCGGCAACGGGAGATAGAATATAAAATTCTTCCTCTCTCGTTTCTTTTCCACCGGGAGATAGAATATAAAATTCTTCCTCTCCTCGGACCTTTCCGATGCTCGGAGTGGAGATCCCACTCCCAGTTCATCCTTCCAGATACTGGGGGTGGAGAATCCCACCTCGAGTTTCTTTTCCAGCTGAAGATAGAATATAAAATTCTTCCTCTTTAGCACCGGGAGATAGAATATAAAATTCTTCCTCTCCTCGGACCTAGATAGAATATAAAATTCTTCCTCTTCAGCACCGGGAGATAGAATATAAAATTCTTCCTCTCCTCGGACCTTTCCGATGCTCGGAGTGGAGATCCCACTCCCAGTTCATCCTTCTGGATTCTGGGGGTGGGTATTCCACCTCGAGTTTCCTTTCCAGCGGGAGATAGAATATAAAATTCTTCCTCTCCTATTTTGACACAA
>NW_017978674.1:0-782 GCF_001876935.1 Asparagus officinalis | reverse complement strand
TTTCACTCAAGTGAATCGAGGAGATTAAAGTAGAGTGCATATTGCAGAATCCAGACAACCAGAATTAATTGTTACCCTTTTAGAACAAATGAAAACATCTTGCAATATTAAGAAAAACTTAGTTTGTTTTTAACAAGATAAAGGCAAATGTAAAAAATAAAAACCCTAAACTAGAACATGCATCGGTAACATATTATGGGAAAGCTAAAAAAATAAAATAAAAAAGTATTCAACAACATGCAAGTGATTCATGTCTAAATTACGAACCTTTCCCCACTGAATCGCTGAAAAATTTTCAAAGTTTGATAAAAAAATTACATTTTTAATACGAGGGTTTGAATCGTTTTACCCGTTCTTGAAGACGAGGGTTTTGGAGTCTCTGTGTTATTTTTCTTCATCTGCATAGTCGAAGTCTTGCTGGTCGCCTTCGTTCGATTTGTAATTAGATGTTGAAAGTAACCTAAGTGTTGAGAAATCGACGGAATGTGAATAGTTTAGTTCTTGGGGTAAAGAGAAGATGAAACTGTATTCAAAATGGAGTGAAACTGAATCGTTTTTTCGTCGAAAGTAGTGTTCGACAACTTCTTGTAATTAATTACAGCGTAAAAAATTAATGCTGTTTTTCCTAAATTACCCCTTTTATTGGTATTTTGTCAGCGGATGTTCAATTAATTTCAATTCTGCCATTTTCAATCTTGACTATTGGATGAAATAGAATGTAGGGCTAGGATTGGTTTTTAGTTCATTAGGTTTTTATTAGAACCTCTCCCTATATATATATA
>NW_017978673.1:0-782 GCF_001876935.1 Asparagus officinalis | reverse complement strand
GATATATAAAAAATGATCGATTCGAAAATGCTGTACGAAATGAAATGTCACAATATTTTTTTTATATATACCCTAGTGATGGAAAACAAATAGTCTCTTTTACATATCCACCCAGTTTATCCACTTTTTTAGAAATGATAGAGCGGAAAATTTCTTTGTACACGACAGAAAAACTATCGCAAGAAATTATCCACTTTTTTAGAAATGATAGAGCGGAAAATTTCTTTGTACACGACAGAAAAACTATCGCAAGAAGACTTGTATAATTATTGGGTTTATACCAATGAAAAAAAATACAACTTAAACAATGAATTAATAAGTCAAATAAAAATTCTAGAAAAAGAGAAGGGATCTCTTGCTTTAGATATGCTAGAAAAAAGGACCAGATTGTGTGATGATGAAAATGAAGAAGAATACTTACCCAAAAGGTATGATCCTTTTTTGAACGGGCCCTATCGGGGAACAATAAAAAAATGCGATTCGCGTGCAATCATAAATGATTTAAGAACTTCCATGGCAGATTCCGTAAAAATGTTTTGGATAAATAAGATTCATGGTCTATTTCATAATGATTCTTAAGAATTGGAACATCAAAAGAATAGATTCGACTTTGGCGGGGAATTATTATTATTGAATTCGAATTCGAATGGGAAATATATATATATATATATATTTGGCGGGGAATTATTATTGAATTCGAATTCGATTGGGAAATACACACACACACACACACACACACACACACACACACACACACACACATATATATATATATATATATA
>NW_017978672.1:0-782 GCF_001876935.1 Asparagus officinalis | reverse complement strand
GTTCATCCCACCAAGGATTGCTTTGCTCTCAAGAATAGCATTCAAACATTGGTTGAAGCCGGCGTCATATCGCTAAGGTAAGACAATTGAGAACGGCAACACTCCGACAAGTATAAGAGTATAAACTGCTTCTTAAGACTCCAAAGAGTATAACCGGTATAAGAGGTTAAACTACTCCCTGATACTCCAATAGGTATATGAGTCTAAACTGTTTCCCCACTTTTGACGGGAAGTTCCTGGAGAATATTAAGCTAATATTCTTAAGGATAACCCGGTTAGTTAACTGATAATAATGTCCGAACCAGTTCCGCAGAGGAAACTGGGGGTGGACGATTTATGTAACGGGAAGTTCCCAAAACCACAGCAATGTAATGAATAAGGAGTTCCCATTCAAATTCTCACCGTGTCTGTGTACTCAACACTCTCTTTGTTAGAGTCTAGACATAATATTCCCAATTGGTCAAACCTTCTTACAGTTAGGACCAAAACCAAAACCCCCTCTCGATTCCCCCAATGAACGAGAGGTCCACAAATCGAGCGATCAAACCTTCCTACAGTTAGGATCGTCTCAAACCTCCCAATTGGTCAAACCTTCTTACAGTTAGGACCACATTCAAAATCCCCTCTCGATTCCTCCAATGAACGAGAGGTCCACTTTCAAATCGAGTGATCAAACCTTCCTACAGTTAGGGTCACCTCAAAACCATAATTCGCTCTCGATAAACGAGAAATTCACCTTTAGTTCGGTAATCAAACCTTCCGACAGTTAGGGTTATCTGAAT
>NW_017978671.1:0-782 GCF_001876935.1 Asparagus officinalis | reverse complement strand
CAAACCTTTAAACAGTTAGGACCAAAACTAAAATCCCCTCTCGATTCGTTCCATGAACGAGAGGTCCTCTAATTGAGCGATCAAACCTTTAAACAGTCAGGATCGTATCAAATTCCTATTTGGTCAAACCTTTAAACAGTTAGGACCAAAACCAAAATCCCCTCTCGATTCCTTCAATGAACGAGAGGTCCATAAATCGAACGATCAAACCTTCCTACAGTTAGGATCCCCTCGAAACTCCCACCGAGTAGTTTGTGCAAATCAATAAACTCATTGTTATTTGCACCCTACTTCTATTCCTCACTTGGTCAAACCTTTAAACAGTTAGGACCAAAGCCAAAATCCCCTCTCGATTCCTTCCATGAATGAGAGGTCCACAAATTGAACGATCAAACCTTTAAACAGTTAGGATCGTCTCAAATTCCCATCTTGGTCAAACCGAAACTCCTACGGTCTAGTTGTAGAGTGCTTGATGATTCACAGTCCTTCACCATAAAATCCATCAACGATCAAACCTTTAAACAGTTAGGATCATCTCAAATTCTCATCTTGGTCAAACCTTTAAACAGTTAGGACCAAAACCAAAATCCCCTCTCGATTCCTTCCATGAACGAGAGGTCCACAAATTGAACGATCAAACCTTTAAACAGTTAGGATCGTCTCAAAATTCTCACTTGGTCTAACCTTACTACAGTTAGGACCACAACTAAAATCTCTTCTCGATTCCTTCCATGAACGAGAGGTCCACTCAAATTGAACGGTCAAACCTTTAAACAGTTAGG
>NW_017978670.1:0-782 GCF_001876935.1 Asparagus officinalis | reverse complement strand
AACCACATTCATCATCGGATGAGGAAACATAGCCTAAGCCTCGCCCGTATTTATAATAATCCTCTGGTCAACCTTTTGGTACATATACCGCTTTGGCTGGAGTACGAGGACCTCGATCGAAGTATAAACCTTCTCCGAGTGTGAAATCGTACCCCTGCTTTTCCATGAGCTTGCGCGCTTCCGGACTATATTTAGATAAATGCCGACCAGGTTTGTCGTCATCTTCATCTTCACTTAGGAAATGATCTGGTAATGGAGAGCTTTTTCCTTTACCATAAATTACTTCTTTTGCACCTCCTACCTTGTTCGGGATGATCATGGTTGTTCCGAAAGAATGCTGGAGGCGCTCCTTCGTTACATAAGACGATCGAAGCGGCATATACAAGTCGGTATTATCATACAGTTCTCTTATCACATCATCAAGAGACAAGGAGTACTCTAAATCATCTTTTATTGCAATATCGGCAAGTTGCCAGTTACAACCTCCATCTGACGAAAGATTGATTACAAATGGTACAATGTCATTTAAAACAAAACCACCATCGTAATCGAATCCGGCTTCGGAATCAGCTTCTCCTCCGCTGTCCGTGCCCTGGACTGATGGTTCTGTATCGGATTCGTTACCATAAAGGAGAGAATCAGTGAAATAATTCTCAAACCCTTTAAATGGTTGTTTATCCGCGACCACCGTCCTGAGCCTTCCATCAGTGTCAACATATTTCAGACACTGATGTAGGGTGGATGGAACTATAACATTACTATGGATCCAAGGCCGACCCAGT
>NW_017978669.1:0-782 GCF_001876935.1 Asparagus officinalis | reverse complement strand
TAAACGATGAGAATTATCCCGAACCCAAATTTGCATACACCAAAACAAATTAGATTTTTTTTTTAAGAAAAGAAAGAAAGAAAATTAGTTTTTTTTTTTAAGAAAGAAAGAAGGAAAATTAGTTTTTTTTTTAGATGAGAAGAAAAAGAAAAAAAGAAAAATCCTAACTAAAACAAATCAAAACAATCACTTTTCAATCACTCTAATTCTAGGGTTTAGCCTAATTCACTAGACCAGCTCCTAACCAAAAACTCCTACAGTGAAAAGATAAAAGTTTTACCCAGGTAGTTAGCCAGGTAAGGATAGTACTAGAGGGTGATCAAAGATCAATTAAGTACCTCTTTCCTTACGGAGCGCTTTACGCAACCCCTAAACCTTGCCTTAGACACCAACTAATCTGAGAAAACTTAAACCAGTTCACTTAAGGATTTCTTGTTCCTTATTGAGCTCGAATCCTTAGGGGCCAACGTCTAATGAGTTTTATTAGGCTTGGGTGGTGTAGTGAGGAATTAGTGATTTTTGGGCTAAGGAAAGGGTGATGAAATCCCTCACCTTATCTTGATTATGGGGTTTTGCCCTTAAAAATATTTTTAAGTGTGTGCCAAATCAAGATGCTCAAATCACTTGGTGAATTCCTACTTATATGAAATGTAACCCTATGAATTAAAAGCAACTAAAAAGGATGAAAAAGAAAAATCTTTTTTTTTAATTATGGTTAACAATCAAACAAATGAGAATGAGGGATTTGTTTGAATTTATTATCTTGTTAGTAAATGTCAAAG
>NW_017978668.1:0-782 GCF_001876935.1 Asparagus officinalis | reverse complement strand
AAACCTAATTTATACCACGTTAGCTCTAATTTATACCAAGTTAGTTCTATTTTTTACTACGTTATAAACTTAATTTATACCACGTTAGATCTAATTTATACCAAGTTATTTCTATTTTATACAACGTTAGATCTAATTTATACAAAGATAGTTCTAATTTAAACAAAGTTTGTTCTCATTTTATACCAAGTTAGTTCTAATTTATAGCAAGTTAGTTCTGTTCTGCACAGTGTTAGTTCTATTATGTAGAACGTTAGTTCTATTCTGTAGAGTGTTAGTTCTAATATCCACAGTGTTAGTTCTAATCTGCACAGTATTAGTTCTAATCTGTAGAGTGTTAGTTCTATTCTGTAGAGTGTTAGTTCTATTCTGATAGAGTGTTAGTTCTAATTTGCACAGTGTTAGTTCTATTCTGTAGAGTGTTAGTTCTAATCTTCACAGTGTTAGTTCTATTCTGTAGCGTGTTAGTTCTAATCTTCACAGTGTTAGTTCTATTCTGTAACCTGTTCCGATCCAAGTCAGTTCTGCTTCATTACATGTTAGTACTATCTGATACCAAGTTAGTTCTATTCTTTGGCTTGTTACTCCTAGTTATTCGAGTGCATTGAATAACTAAGATGTTAGTTCTATTCTTTGTGCGCGTTAGGCCTAATATGATAGTTGTTTTGTTACTTACAATTTTTTATCTAGTGGAAGCTGATGTTTGTTCCCGGTTAACAAGAATAAACATTCAATCGGAAAAAAAACAAAATATTTATTGCATACTGGGACGAAACCACTTC
>NW_017978667.1:0-782 GCF_001876935.1 Asparagus officinalis | reverse complement strand
GGTATTCGAATCCGGATTATAAAGCTCGCATAGGGCAAAGAAATGCCTCGCACTAACAGGTAAACCATGAATGGTGGTACGAATGGCTGCATAAAGACCGCAAGCGTGCAACTCCTCGCTCCATCGGCTCAAGACGTACTTCGTCATACGAGCCCACCAAAACTTGTCCAAAGAATGGACCCAACCATAGAATCTGTGGCGCGGTGCAGGCATCTCCTGTCCTAAGTTAGCGAGGCGATTCCTCAAAGTGGAAGCAGAGGCAAGGAACTCGTTACGGGGCGGTGCATCTAGCCCCAGTACTCCAGGACGCAATCCAACAATATGATTCCTACTCAAACCAGGAACTGCCTGATGAGTAATGTAGCCGCAGTGAATGCTCTCATGCTCCTCTGTCAAGCGCCACGACATCTCCCGTGTCACAGCCTGACGTCTGAGCTCAGTCAAGGAACGGTGCCGAGGAATCTTCGGTAAATAGAAGAAGCCATTGCCAGTCTTAAGCCACTGCTCGGCGTCGATAAATGCTGCATCGGGATCTCTGACAGAATCGCCAAACAAGAAATCAGTCTTCCTGAGAGACTGAACAGAACTAGCATCCTTCACGAGGGGCGCATCTGTAATCAGCTGACGAAGGGCTTGATGTCCACCTTCCTTCACCACTTGGGCAACCTCTGTCGACGTGCCCGAAACAAACTGGGAAGCAAGTGGAATCGGTGAAAAATCATCAAACGTCGAATAATATTCGTCACGACGTCCATTCACCGCATGCGATGAAAAGGCTCCGG
>NW_017978666.1:0-783 GCF_001876935.1 Asparagus officinalis | reverse complement strand
AAAATACCTAAGAATTCTGAGCTCAAGTATTCACCTCCTCGATCCGATCGAAGAATTTTAACTTTCTTGTCTGTTTGGTTCTCTACTTCATTTTTGTACTCGATAAATTTCTCAAGTGCTTTAGATTTGTGTTTCATCAAAAACACATGTCCAAACCTTAAAAAATCATCAGTAAAAGCAATAAAGTAGGAGTAGCCACCTCTGGCCATTGTAGATATAGGACCACATACATCACTATGTATCAGTCCTAAGAGTTCTGTAACTCTTACTCCAGTTCCTGTAAATGGAGTCTTGGTCATTTTACCTTTAAGACAAGACTTGCAAGTCGCATAAGACTCAAAGTCAAATGGATCTAAATATCCATGCTTATGAAGCTCGCCAAGTCTTTCTTTATTAATGTGACCAAGTATGCAATGCCATAAGAAAGTGTCATTCATAACTGAATGCTTTCTTTTATTAGTGTGATAAGTGTTCAGAATTGTATTTTGATTAAGAATATAGATGCCATTGCACAATGTTCCATAAGCAATCAACTTTTGATTAAATATGATATTCATAACATTGTTCTCCAACTTAAATATATATCCATCTTTATCTAATAAAGATATGGATATTATATTACACATCATAGTTGGTACAAAATAGCAGTTATTTAAAATCAAAACGTTTCCATTTGGTAAAGCTAGATGAAAATCCCCTACTGCAAGTGCTGCTACTATTGCACCATTACCAACTTGCATAGTCATCTCTCCAGCTCCAAGTTTTCTATAACTTTTAAGTCCC
>NW_017978665.1:0-783 GCF_001876935.1 Asparagus officinalis | reverse complement strand
ACTCTTTCATCACATCATCAAGAGACAGGGAGTACTCCAAATCGTTATTTATTTCATTATTGGCGAGTTACCAGTTACAACTACCCTCTGACGATTGTTCATCGTCAAGGTTGATTACCAAGGGTACAATGTCGTTTAAAACATAACCTCTATTGTAATCAAATCCGGCTTCGGTATCAGCTTCTTCTCCGCTGTCCGTGCCATGGGCCGATGATTCAGTATCGGATTCGTTACCATAAAGGAGAGAATCAGTGAAATAATTCTCATACCCTTTGAATGGTTGCTTATCCGCGACCACCGTCCTAACCTTATTATCAGTGTCGACATACTTTAAACACTGATGGAGAGTGGAGGGGATTATAACGTTACTATGGATCCAAGGCCGACCCAATAGTAAGTTATATGAAGTCTCGGCATCGATCACATAACATGTGACTTCTGTCTTCAAATCACCCATTTGACACTTTACCCGGATCTTACCCAAGGGTCTTGACCCGCTACTATTGAATCCATAGATAATAGTGCCTGTGGACGCCAACTTACTAACTGGAAATGCCGAGGAAATGCATCAAGCGAAGCGGCATAATACTCACAGCAGAACCCGGATCCACTTGGATTCGGTTGACTTTGCTGGAGCCAATGTACCCGATGAAATATAGCGGTCGATCGTGGTTCGAATTCTTTGTCTGCATATCTTCTTTGGTGAAAGTAATCCAGGGAAGGTTCTTAGTCGCTATATTGCAATGTTGACTCAGCGGTTCTGGCCCTTCAGGCACCGGCTTG
>NW_017978664.1:0-783 GCF_001876935.1 Asparagus officinalis | reverse complement strand
TTTTTCTAAACAGTTAGAGAGAATAAAATCGAGTACAGTTCTTTCATTATTTTCTTATTTGCAAATTTTTCACAAACAAAACCTAACTGAAACAAATCAAAACAATCACTTTTCAATCAACTCTAATTCTAGGGTTTAGCCTAACTCAACTAGCCAGGTAAGGATAGTACTAGAGGGTGATCAAAGATCAATTAAGTACCTCTTTCCTTGCGGAGCGCTTTACGCAACCCCTAAACCTTGCCTTAGACACCAACTAATCCGAGAAAACTTAAACCGGTTCACTTAAGGATTTCTTGTTCCTTATTGAGCTCGAATCCTTAGGGGCCAACGTCTAATGAGTTTTATTAGGCTTGGGTTTGTGAAGTGAGGAATTAGTGATTTTTGGGCTAAGGAAAGGGTGATGAAATCCCTCACCTTATCTTGATTATGGGGTTTTGCCCTTAAAAATATTTTTAAGTGTGTGTCAAATCAAGATGCTCAAATCACTTGGTGAATTCCTACACTATATGAAAATGCAACCCTATGAATTAAAAGCAACTAAAAAGGATGGAAAAGAATTTTTTTTTTAATTAGGGTTAACAATCAAACAAATGAGAAGGGGGGATTTGTTTGAATTTATTATCTTGTTAGTAAATGTCAAAGTGGAGGATGAATTTTATTATGGTCAACAAAAAATAAAATCTTTTTTTTAAGTCCTAATTGTTTCTAATTGTCAAGAAGTAGCTAAAGGGTGGAATTAAAAACTAGAAAGAGGACTTACCTGAAAGCAAATCTTCAAATCCT
>NW_017978663.1:0-783 GCF_001876935.1 Asparagus officinalis | reverse complement strand
TAAAACAAATGTTGAAAGTTGAGGTGGGTATCCGTAAAAACCCCAAAACTTAAGGGGAGTTTTGTGACATTTTTGAAGCTAAGGTGGTTTGCCCAAACATAAGGGGGGTTTACTGAAGAGGGACCCTATGATCTTCGAGGTAGTCTAAAATATGCAATTAATAAGCCTCTTCTCATAAGTCAAAGTAATCGCTTGGTGATCTAGTATTCTTGGCAAATACTATCTTTTGCTACGTGAATAGAACTACTTGACGCTCAGAATTTATAGTATACTGTAGATCTTAGACATACATAATTATTGGTACCTCTAGAAAATTAATGGTTTTTGTCAGATTCTGTAGTGATACTAAACTGAGATCATTCTTGGCAAATACTATCTTTTGCTACGTGAATAGAACTACTTGACGTTCAGAATTTATAGTATACTGTAGATCTTAGACATACATAATTATTGGTACCTCTAGAAAATTAATGGTTTTTGTCAGATTCTGTAGTGATACTAAACTGGGATCATTATATGATTTGTTAATGTATTCGGTAATGAAAATTTCAACTTCAATGTGCAGAAAACTGCAATAAATGGTCTTCATATTCTTCTTGGAGGTGTCTGTGCGTTGACAGAATGCAATCGTCCTTTCATTTGTAAGTTATTTTTCCTTACATTTGTAAGTTATTTTGGAGTTTCCTTTGGTTTATCTATTATTTTATCCTCTTTACAGCTTTGGTTATGAGAAAGCTGACGTGTTTAATACGCTATTGTCAGAAAATATCACACCCATAGCCA
>NW_017978662.1:562-783 GCF_001876935.1 Asparagus officinalis | reverse complement strand
TCATCTTCAGCTTTGGGAGATAGAATATAAAATTCTTCCTCTCCCGCATCGGGTTCGTCTTTGCCCCAATAGAAGACAGCACTTTTTCAACCCTCAAAATCCGTGCCTCACAGGTACGGAGAATTTTATTCCGAATCCTAAGTAGGGATAAGTCAACGCCTAACACGCGTTGCCGGTTTAGTCTTTCACCGATTGAAGAAGACACCAGAATTCCAGTCTGG
>NW_017978662.1:0-249 GCF_001876935.1 Asparagus officinalis | reverse complement strand
TCCGCATGCTAGCCCGACTCAAACGGTGGTCGGTAAAGGCACATCAAACCCGTTGAAGGCTGGGGGTTTGCCAAAAATCCCAAAGTCTATGTCTAACACACATTGCCGGTTTAGTCTTTCGCCGATTGAAAAAGACACCAGGGTCTAAACCTGGGGAATTTTATCCCGAAGCCTAAGATGGGATAAGTCGTCGTCTGATACGCGACGCGGGGTACCTTTTTCCTATAAGAAATGGTTAAGTCTATGTAT
>NW_017978661.1:0-783 GCF_001876935.1 Asparagus officinalis | reverse complement strand
TGATATGATATTTTATTCTGAGTTTGTCTATTATATTCTTGCTGATTGTGATCGGGGACCTGTGACTTCATATCGTATCTATTTCCAGACGCTTAGCGTATTGGATTGAGAAGAAAAAAAAGGAAAAAAAATGATAGTGTATATTTCTTCTCAATCTAATACGTCGCGGGCTTGTTCACGTTCCGATTCCCGTGTATTTTGGGAAGCGGGGCGTGACAGGTTTTAGTGGTGGCCCATGCAGGTCACGTTTCCGATCACGGTCCCGAGTCCTCATTAGTAAGAATATAATGAATAATTTAGATGCATATCATATTTCATCCGTGAGACTAATCTTGAGCCATTATCTTATTCTCTTGATAGATTTCATTTCGTCCCTATCTTATCACTCTTTGACTCTGGAGTTTTCCACGGTTCCTGTCCTACCGCTCCGCGATTACCCTCTCTTTGTATCTCTCATCTATCATCGTTTCGATCATTATTTTATGTGTTATTATTTTTACAACTATATTTTCTTTGATTTGACTATATATATCGTTTAATTGTATTGATTTCTGCATTATTTATTATATTATTTTATGTATCACACACATTGTTATATTGTATATTTTTATTAATAAAAATATATATCATTACTTATATATTTAAATTGTTCAAACCATATTATTAAGTGTTTTGCATTGCTCTAGACTCCACATATACATCACATAGCATATCTGATATTCAGATTGTTTTCTTGTGTTTAAATATATTTTTGCATATCTAAACTTGTGTATGTGTATGTTT
>NW_017978660.1:0-784 GCF_001876935.1 Asparagus officinalis | reverse complement strand
CCATCATCCACTCTGTAGAGTTGGCATAACACACTGATGATAATGTAGGGTATGAGTAACCCGAAGAATTCAAATCTGAATTGTCACCACTAGCTTTGGCAACATTTACCTCTGAAGCTTGTACAACTTTCTCTTTATTCTTTCCTACTCTATCCTTCAACTTTGGGCATTCATTCTTCTAATGTCCATCTTTTTTGCAGAAAGCACATTGATTCATACCAACGCTTTAATGGCCACCTCTTGGCTTTGATTTTGAGCGATTAAATAGACGGCGGTTTGGACTACGGCCTCTTATTGGCAATGTATCTCCTGATGCCTTCTCGGTGAGTTCACTTTCACTCTTCCTCAACTCATAATTAACTAATGCTAAGGTTACTTCCTTATAACTGACAGTGGTTCTACCATTAATCATTGTAAGAATAAAGGTACCATAATCATCCTCTGGTAATGAACATAATAACAACATTGCCTTATCTTCGTCCTCTACCATGATATCCACATTGGCCATATCCGATAGCAATATTGTGAAATTATTAACATGTTCTCTAATGAAAAATCCTCTCTTCATTTTGAATTGGTAAAATCTCTTCTTTAAATGAAGCCTATTCTCAATGCTTTTCATTCAATACTTGTCATTGAGTGTTTTCCACAACCGTTTCACCGATGTTTCATTCATTACATCATAAATCAAATACGGCATCAAACATGATCTAATTGTAGGCATATAAAATTGCTTATAGATCCCTTAACACGGCTCAACACGAACTAATGAACCATCGGGCGA
>NW_017978659.1:0-784 GCF_001876935.1 Asparagus officinalis | reverse complement strand
GGAACCGATAAACCCTGCAAAAACCAATTTAAAACCGTCAAAACGTGTTTTGAAACATTAGACTGCGCGACGGAACGATCTGACCCGCGCTCGCGCGGGTCGGAATAATCCGACCCGCACTTGCGCGGGTCGGAATAATCCGACCCGCACTTGCGCGGGTCGGAATCATCCGACATCATCCGACCCGCGCTTGTGCGGGTCGGATTAATCCGACCCGCACTTGCACGGGTCGGAATAATCCGACCCGCCCTTGTGCGGGTCGGAATCATCCGACCCGCGCTTGTGCGGGTCGGATTAATCCGACCCGCACATGCGCGGGTCAGATTGATCCGACCTGCGCTTGCGCGGGTCGGATTGATCCGTCCCGCGCTTGCGCGGGTCGGATCATTCCGTCCTGCGCTTAGCGCGGGTTCGCCGACTTTTTCCCCTTTTTTATTTCTTTCTTCCGAGACTTGTTCTTGTCGCGTATTCGATAGATTTGTTGATTTGTATGCTTCGTCGCGAGACCGATCGTCGAACGCGCGTTGGTTAATATACGCGTGCTGATCGATGCGTGTTGACTGATCGGCGTGCGCGTGTTGACAGACGCGCACGAGCTGACCGACGCGCACGAGATGATTTAACGTGCGCTGACTGATTAGCGAATTTTCTTGACTCGCCTATTCATTGCTTCGAGTTTCATGCGGGATCTCATAGGCAATTTTAGACGCCTACACGTAGCAAGGAACTCACTTAGTCTGTTATACCACATTTTCCCCGATTGCTTAAGACCATATAATGATCT
>NW_017978658.1:0-784 GCF_001876935.1 Asparagus officinalis | reverse complement strand
CGCGTTGACTGGCGTTGACCTAGGGTTACGCGTTGACCGGCGTCTACCCTTAGGGTTTTGAATCGTAAAGCGTTGTCTTTTGTCGCAACGCGTTGACTGGTGTTGACCTAGGGTCACGCGTTGACCGGCGTCTACCCTTAGGGTTTCGAATCGTCAAACGTTGACTTTTGTCGTAACGCGTTGACTGGCGTTGACCTAGGGTTACGCGTTGACCGGCATGGACCCTAGGGTTTCGAATCGTCAAACGTTGACTCTGATTGCAACGCATTGACTGTCGTTGACCTAGGGTCACGCGTTGCCCGGCGTCTACCCTTAGGGTTTCGAATCGTCAAACGTTGACTTTTGTCGTAACGCGTTGACTGGCGTTGACCTAGGGTTACGCGTTGACCGGCATGGACCCTAGGGTTTCGAATCGTCAAACGTTGACTCTGATTGCAACGCATTGACTGTCGTTGACCTAGGGTTACGCGTTGACTGGCGTTGACCCTTAGGGTTTCGAATCGTCAAACGTTGACTTTTGTCGCAACGCGTTGACTGGCGTTGACCTAGGGTTACGCGTTGACTGCCGTTGACCCTTAGGGTTTCGAATCGTCAAACGTTGACTTTTGTCGCAACGCGTTGACTGGCGTTGACCTAGGGTTACGCGTTGACTGGCGTTGACCCTTAGGGTTTTGAATCGTCTGTTTGCGGAAAAAGTTGCTGTATTCATTGCTGCATTTGTTTGCGGAAAAAGTTGCTGTATTCATTGCTGCATTCATTACAACTTTGATCGTTACAATGAAAT
>NW_017978657.1:0-784 GCF_001876935.1 Asparagus officinalis | reverse complement strand
ATTCTGGTTTCATCCGTGAAGAACAACATCCGGATTGGCTCGCGAATATTGTTCCGGTCCTCAAGAAGAGCGGGAAGATAAGGATATGCATTGACTTCAGAGATTTGAATAATGCATGTCCGAAAGATTATTTCCCTCTCCCTATCACAGATGTTATTATTGATAACACATGTGGGTTTGAGAGGATGTCCTTTATGCACCCAGAAGATGAAAAACATACCGCATTCAGGACACCTCTCGGAGTGTTTTGCTACACAGTGATGCCTTTTGGTCTAAAGAACGCGGGCGCCACTTATCAACGGGCCATGTCCAAAATTTTTCAAGAGCATCTCCGTAAGACCGTCGAATGCTATGTCGACGATTTGGTAGTGAAGAGCCGTAATAAAAACGATCACCTCAAGGATCTAAAGACTATGTTCGAGCTTATGCGAACTCACCAGTTAAAGATGAATCCCACCAAGTCTTTCCTTGGAATGTCAAGTGGTAAGTTTCTGGGATTTGTCGTCACTACAACGGGTATCCGAATCGACCCTGATAAAGTCAAGGCGATTAATGAATTACAACCCCCGAGAAATCTCAAGGAGCTCCGAGGATTGCAAGGGCGATTAGCTTATATCCGTCGGTTCATCTCGAACCTTTCGGGAAAGTGTCAGCCATTCTCCAAACTCACAAAGAAAGGTGTGTCGTTCGTATGGGATGATGCGTGTCAAAAGGTATTCGAGAGTATTAAAGAATATCTCTCAAAGTCTCCTGTACTCGTTGCACCGAAATCGGGTAAACCGTT
>NW_017978656.1:0-784 GCF_001876935.1 Asparagus officinalis | reverse complement strand
GCTGACGTCGGAGTCCCAGGCCGAGGTTGTTGACGACTGATCTCCTGAACATGCGTAATCGGAATCCTCATCGACGTAAAAACAACATTCTGATGAGGAGGAGGAGTAGCCTAAGCCTCTCCTAGTCCTGTTGAAGTAATTTGAGGGCTTCCCTTTGGGGACGTAGGCGGGTTTGATGACCGTCTTGCGTCCTCGGCCGTAGTTCAGGCCCTCCAAGCGAGTGAGGTCGTACCCCATGTTGCCCATTATGCGTTTCGCCACTCGACTGTATTGCGAGAACTGGGACGCTGGGTCTTCGTCCTCAGATTCGTCCCATAGCGTGCGTAGGGGGCGATCGATTCGACCGAAGATGATGTCTTTTCGGTACCTCTTCCGTGCTGGCACGACGAATACAGCTCGCGATGGCTCGATCGGCCGCGTCTTGAAGATGTATGACGAACATACCGGCAAGTGTAGAGAAGACTCACTGTAGAGTGTCGACCATGAGTTATTAGGTGCGTCGTCTTCGGACGAGGAGCAAGACGACAAATAAGCAAGGTCGGATTTCTCATTCATGATAAGCTTCTCTGCCTGAACGGCGTTAGTTACATGGTGACTCTCATAACCAATTACAATCGACTCAAAGTCGTTCAGAATTAAGCTGTCACCGTATTCAGGTTCGTTGTCCGCCTCATTGCCACTCTCCAGTTCTTCCACTGGTGGCTGGTCGGGGTCTTGGTATAGCAGAGAATCCGCGAAATAGTTCTCGACGCCCTTAAAGGGGTGTTTGTCGGCCACTACCGTT
>NW_017978655.1:0-784 GCF_001876935.1 Asparagus officinalis | reverse complement strand
GAACATTTTAGAATATACGTTACCGACTAATCAGATCTCTTCATTACGATCACTATCCGAAATGTCTGAGCGTCTAGTATTTATTCTAAGGACATTATCTGTATATTTAGAACATCAGATAAATCTGACCAAAATAGCATACTATCATTTTGAACAAGGATGTTATATACATATAGGTCCTGTTACAATATACAATAATTGCCTGCAGGGCACCTATATCTAACAAACTCCCACTTGCACTAAGGCCAATTATAGTATCTAATACCCAATAGCTCAACAAGTTTCTCAAATTGTGAACGAGCAATTGCCTTTGTGAATGGATCTGCTATATTATCTTTTGTGTCTACTCTTTCAATCTTGATCTCCCGGCGATCAACTATCTCCCTGATCAAGTGATACTTCCTCAGAATGTGTCTGGACTTATGGTGAGATCGGGGTTCCTTTGTTAGAGCTATTGCAGCATTATTATCACAGTATAAAGGTACTGGATCTTTAATGGTGGGAACAACTTCCAGCTCTAAAAGGAACTTCCTCATCCAGACAGCTTCTTTAGCTGCATCATTAGCTGCAATGTATTCAGCTTCCATAGTCGAGTCTGCTACTGTATCCTGCTTGGAACTTTTCCAGCTGACAGCTCCTCTATTGAGGGTGAAAACATATCCTGATATAGACTTACTATCATTGATATCGCTCTGAAAGCTTGAGTCGGAAAAAACCTCCATTCGGAGGTCACTTTTACCGTATATCAAAAATAACTCTTTAGTCCTTTTATGGTACTTAAGTA
>NW_017978654.1:0-784 GCF_001876935.1 Asparagus officinalis | reverse complement strand
CAATCGACAAAAAGGTTGATAGATACTCTTGACAATCAAGGTTTACGGCCTTCTGCCATTTGTAAGGTTTTAGACGTTGCTCATGGCAATGAATAAGGCTCTCTCACTCAACAAGAATGCCAAGCACAACTTAGACTTAAACGAAGAAACAACGTCGGCCATGAGTGCGTGAACATAGTTCGTCAATTTCAAGAGAAAAAGGTATTTGATCCTCAATTTTACTTCGCACTTGATTTAGAAAATGATGGAACAATGAGAAGTGTTTTTTGGATGGATGGTAGGTCGAGGACTTCTTACTTGCAATTTGGAGATGTTGTTTGCTTTGATGTTACATATAGAACGAACAATTTAAAATTGCCGTTTGCACCATTTACGGGCGTTAACCATCATCGACAGTCTACTCTATTTGGGTGTGCGTTACTGGCCGATGAAACGGAGGAGACGTTTATATGGTTATTTAGCCAATGGTTAAAATGTATGTCGGGTATAGCACCAGTAACAATCATCACTGATCAAGATAAAGCTATGTGTGGTGCTATTCACAAAGTTTTTCCTAAAACTCGCCATCGCTTTTGTTCTTGGCACCTTCGTAGGAATGCCTTACAAAATCTTCAATCAATGCATAATGATTATGGTGAGGATGTTTCTATAAGTATAACAAATGGTATTGGAGTAAATCGGAAGAAAAATTTGAAAAGCGTAGGGAAGAAATGAAGGACAAATATGGTGCAGATAAAAGGAGTTGGTTAGTAAATTTATACAATCATCGAGATCATTGGGCTCC
>NW_017978653.1:0-784 GCF_001876935.1 Asparagus officinalis | reverse complement strand
TATAAACTACTCTCTGTGCTGTAGATGGCTGACTGTCATGGTTGACCATACTATAGCACGGTCGACCATAGCGGTCGACCACACTGTAGCAACGTGCACAAACAATTTCAGGTTTTGACAAATTCAGGAAATTTACGTATCTGATTTTGTAAAATCAATTAAAAATATTAAATAAACTACAAAAATTATGAAATTTTTAAGGAAGGTTTTACCATGTAGATGAACATTATAGAGAAATAATTTCTGAAATATCACTTCCAGTTGATAGAAATAAATGTTTTAACACATATATATAGCTTCTGAAAAAAACTGCTGAAAATACGGTTTTGTAAATTCAATTGAAAATAACTAAACAACTCCAAAATTAGTAAAACTTGGGAAAATTTTTATATATATGATGATAAACATGTAAATGAAGAAAATTTAACATTTTAGCTAAACCATATTTTGAAACTTTACAAAATGATTTCATAGACTTGACAAAAGATGTATATAACTATTGTTAAGTCCAAAAACTAAGAATATAATATTTTCATAAAATTGCATATCATTGCAAACTTTTCAAAAACAATAAATATGATATCATTAAATATACCCTTGATATTGATAAAATCATATATAATCATATAAACATGAAATAAAAAGTATTTTCCAATTATATTCAATTTTTTCATATTTAAACTTGAAAAACCAAACAATAAATATGAATGATGTGATTTCATATTTATATATACTTGGAAACCAAAACATGTATGTATATATATGACTATATATATACATAGAA
>NW_017978652.1:0-784 GCF_001876935.1 Asparagus officinalis | reverse complement strand
GCTACTTATTCAAATTTTTGTTGTTTTTTTTTAAGAAACAAAAGAACTTTTTTTTTTAAGAAACAAAAGAAAAATTAGTTTTTTTTTAAGAAACAAAAGAAAAATTATTTTTTTTTAAGAAACAAAAGAAAAATTAGTTTTTTTTTTTTTACAGATAATGAGGTTCATGAAGAACCAACACCTCTTCCTCTCCGAGCGTAGAAAATTCTAAAAATGGTTTCAGACGTTGACCATTTATTTTAAAAATATTACCATTTTTAGGATTTTCTATCTCGACAGCTCCATGTGGAAAAACTTGTTTAACAAAAAATGGACCAGTCCATCTTGATCTTAATTTTCCCGGAAAAAGATGCAATTTTGAATTGTACAATAAAACTTTCTGTCCTGGAGAGAAATTTTTTCGCAAAATTGATTTGTCATGAAAAATTTTTGTTTTCTCTTTGTAAATTTTTGAATTTATGTATGCATCATTCCGAATTTCTTCCAACTCATTTATTTGAAGCAATCTGTTCTTACCTGCCGAGTCTGAGTCAAAATTTAACTGTTTTATTACCCACATTGCTCGATGTTCCAACTAATTCTACTGGTAGATGACAAGCTTTCCCGAATACCAGTCTGTATGGTGACATCCCCAAATTGGCCTTAAAAGCTGTTCTATACGCCCACAGAGCATCACATAATTTTACAGACCAATCTTTTCTGTTTTGATTAACTGTTTTTTCTAAGATTTGTTTGATCTGCCTGTTTGTGACCTCTATTTGTCCACTGGTTTGGGGGTGATAAG
>NW_017978651.1:0-784 GCF_001876935.1 Asparagus officinalis | reverse complement strand
TTTGAAGATGAGTTCTTCGTTTATCGAAGTGAAATTTCAACTTCGGTTATAACCATGAGAAGGCTTAACTAAAGAGAAAAAGAAAGGAGTTCTTTCGTTTATCGAAAGGGGACTCTGAACTGAAAGCGGACCTCTTGTTCATGAAAAGATTCAAGAGGGGAATTTGCTGGTGGTTTGGGCCAGAAAGACATTTTTGGTGGACTCACTGTCAATTGAAATTGATCAGTGAGGGATTTTGGTGGTGAAAATGATTTTGCGTTATCCTTTAGAATATTAAGTATAATATTCTTCAAGGAACTTCCCGGTAAATGGGTTATCCTGAATGTACTAGGGATAGTACTTTTTCAGGAACTTCCCATTTATTGGCATTAATTGCCTGACGCCTTCTTGGGTAATCAGGCGATATGCGCCGTTTGAGTAGACTGTGTCTATCACAAACGGTCTTTCCCATTTGGGTTCAAATTTACCTTTCTTCTTGGAGTTGAGGATTATCGGTCGGCGAGCAGCGAGGACCAGATCTCCTTCCTTGAAGCTTCTCTGTCGGACTGTTTTGTTAAAAGCCCTAGATATTCTGGCTTGATAAAACTCAATGTGTTGTTGAGCTTCCAAGCACTTTTCATCCAACATTTTGAGTTCTTCGAGACGTTTCTGATGTTGTTCTTCTGTCGTCATCTCAGTTGCGAGAGCGATCCGAAGGGATGGAATTTGGATTTCTAATGGTAGCACAGCTTCACATCCGTATACCAATGAATATAGGGTAGCTCCTGTAGGTGTGCGTATGGTG
>NW_017978650.1:0-784 GCF_001876935.1 Asparagus officinalis | reverse complement strand
CCAGATCTGTGCCTAGGCACAGATCTGAGTGCCTATAAATAGGCTAGGCCTTGGTTCATTTTTGGGGGGTTGGAAATTTTGGAGAGAGGCGAAGCCCTGCTGGATTGGAGACTCAGATCCAAACAAGATTTAAACTTTAGGACTTCAAGGACTTGCTCATCCAGATTTGGTGCTCGGCGACCGTCAACGCCAAATAAGGCAGGTATTCGAGAGGACCAGATCTCAGATCTACGCGTACGAACTCCGGATCTAAGCTTGGTCTTAGATCCCGAGACTTGAGCGATTGTTTCCTTGGTGAATCAATCCCTCCCGGCTATTATTTCCTTCGTGGAATAATACCCGTCGTACTGCGTAGATCCGACCGGATCTAGATCTCCTCCCCTTCTGTTGTTCTCTGTTGCTTCTTTTTTGGGGTTCATAGTTTTTCTTCGACAAATCGGCAAGCATTTCTTTTCCTCAAATATTATTACTTTTAGATTTCATTTTTTTTTTTTCATGCAAACAAATTTTTCCCACTTGATTATATATATTTTTTTTTCTATGAATTTTAATATGTGTATACATGATTTAATTTGAATGGCATCCGTGGTAATTAGTTTGATGGCATGAGCTGTAAATAAATCTATGGCATGAGGTGTAAATAAACCAAACTTTATAACCGGTTTGTTCCCACCATTGTTTCTTAAGCCTTCATTATATTTTATTTTATTTTTTATTTTTTTTCACGGTCATGCATTCCTCATTTGTAGATATATGTATAAATATAACCATATACTTATGCACA
>NW_017978649.1:0-784 GCF_001876935.1 Asparagus officinalis | reverse complement strand
CGAATTGATTCCCTTTCTTTTACGTTTTCTGGCAGAATACCATACTGGACGTAGTCAATGATGGGAAAATGCCAATCTGGGGACTCAGACCCAATTTGAGTTGAATTCACCTCCTTGGCGTTTACGTTTCCGTCATCTTCCTCTTCAATATCCCTACTGTATATGGGTACACAGAGTTGATGCGTCCGTACTGTGACTAACAGTTCAGTTTCGGGAGGCTGTCAGTGATACTGCTAGTGCCGCCAGTGCGTCTGCATAAGCGTTCTGGAGACGAGGGATGTATTCAATAAAGAATTCTTCAAAAGATTCTGCCATTTTGATGGCCTCCTGGTGGTACGGGATCAGGTCTTGGTTCCTGACTTCATACTCTCCACGGACTTGGTTGACTATCAATTGTGAATCTCCAAAAGCTTCGAGATATTCGACCCCCAGCTCTTTGGCGAAACTGAGTCCAATGAGAAGCGCGTTGTACTCGGCTACATTATTGGAGCACGGACTAGTCAATGAATAAGACCGAGGCATCACATGTTTCCCCGGGGAGATTAAGACAACTCCAACCCCAGAGGAAACTGTATGACCTCCCGGGGTTATTACCTTATTAACTGCTCTCGACGCACCATCGAAATATAATTGCCATACTTGTTGGTGCGATGTGGTGTTAACCTCGTGGGTTTCATCCGGCAAGTCATCATATACTCCTGCCGTATCTGTGGTTGGGTTTGCCGCCAAAAGATCACAAATCGCTTGTCCCTTGATCGACTTTTGCTGTTTGAAATGCAAATCA
>NW_017978648.1:0-785 GCF_001876935.1 Asparagus officinalis | reverse complement strand
CTATTCGGCTATAGCATCCGATGACACGGCGTCTAGTGCGGGACAGCCTTACGAATCACTTATGATCAGTGCCGAACAAATGAACAAGATGCTCGAAGATGCCCTAGCTAGGCAGAAGGAAGCCTTCAAGTTCGAGATGGAGATGGCCATGCAACAGATGAGAGATGCACGATCAGCAACTCGCAGCTTTGACAACTCATCAAGAGGAGCCCACTCGACCCAATCATCAGAACCAAGAAGAGAATGAACGGGAAGGGAATAATGTCATTATTCCCCCTGTCAACAACGACAACGGAAGTGGTCCGGTAGATGATAATGCCAAAGAAGACCACATTACCTCTCCCCAAAACCACTCGAAGATAGAAACGAGTGAAGACAAAAAGATGAAAGACTTGGAGAGCAAAATCAATGCATTGATGAATGCTCAAGAGGTAAAAAGGTCAGGTATACCGTGTCCATATCCGAGGGAGTGGGAATCAATTCCATATCCGGCAAAGTTCAATCTCATTAATTTTACGCCGTTTGATGGAAAGGGTTCCCCTACCCAACACTTGATATATTTTAAGTCTCACTTAGGAATAATCTCCGGTAACGAACCCTTGATGGTACGGTCATTCGTTGGCACTCTTCGCGGAGCGGCCTTCGATTGGTATCGTCGCCTCAAGCCGGGGAGCATCAGCTGTTGGGACGACATGGAGGGCATGTTTCTGACGAACTTCTTCGACGACGACACTGAAGTCTCAATCAGCACTCTGTTTGAGGAGAAACAGAAGAATGGCGAGACA
>NW_017978647.1:0-785 GCF_001876935.1 Asparagus officinalis | reverse complement strand
TTGTGAGTCAACTTATGACAAGCATGCGTCAACTTAACCTGATGGGTCGACTTATGGTGTTTGTGAGTCTCATCAGAAACAAATTTTAAACTATATAGCAGTTTGTGAGTCGACTCAATATTGTTCATGAGTCGACTCATAAACATGTACACAGATTTCAACTTTGAACCTTGTTAAAATATATCAAATAAATACTAAAAAATGTTAAACTTTGGGAATATTTTATAACTATGATATTAAACATATTTGTGAAGAAATTTTGGAAATTACATTTGCCATTTGTAAAAGATCATCGTTTTAGCAAATGTACAAATATATGTGTAAATATGTAAACATATACATTTGATTTTGATAAAGAGGTGTATTGCAAAACTTTTGTAAAACGTTTTTATAAATAGTATACAATGTAAACATGACGTTAAACTAAAGCCACATAGTTTAAATGAGACGAAACAACTGTGTGTATAAATAAATATTGAGCTTAGAAAATAACATACGATATATACAATAATACCTAAATGGTTGTAGACAAGGCTGATCTGGATTTTTAACTCTGATATAAACCTATAATAAGCCACAATCACTAGGAAACAAAATTAGTTATAAATTGTTTGTAAAATCATCAAAACAAGATAAGAGTGTAGGTTCAAAACCATAATCCTAATAGGTTCTTCTTTGCCCTAAGAGAAGACACCACTAAAATTCATTCCTTTCATGCATGGAGGACTTTATCTTAATCCCTACTTAGAGATAAGTCTGCATCTAACACATGCTGCTGGGTGGTC
>NW_017978646.1:0-785 GCF_001876935.1 Asparagus officinalis | reverse complement strand
TCTTCATTGTAGCTCAACTTGGTACACGTTGCGGATGAAGCTAAACTTGGATCTTAAACTTGAATTGTATGATGCTTCACTCCATAATTCCGCCAACCTCCATTTGATATCGTCGTTATGACGCAATCTATCCATCCTCCAACTACGTTGTTTGTCTACAATACATAGGAATGCATAAACACTAGACAAACAACATTAGTAATAAATTGTTTGTAAATCATCATCAAAACAAGAAGGCCAACAATCTCCCCCTTTTTGATGATGACAAACAATTTACAAAAAGGAATATATGCATGAAGAAAATGAACATATACAAGATAATACACATGCATATAAACAAGGAATTGTATACTCACAATATTTCTCCCCCTTTGACAACATCAAAAAGGGAACAAAAGAATTAAGACCCTACCAATATGCATAGATGAGTATAAAACATAAAAAGATATAGGGATTGCTCCCCCTATCAAAATGCCTCATGAATGTATGAAATAAAGATCATGGCAAACATATGTGAGCAAGCATAAAAGATATGCTAACAATCACTCACATTCAAGAGATAATGAGAACACATATAAATGTATCATTTAAAACAAATGTCTCATATCAAAGAACATAAACATTATGTATAAAATAGATTTATGAAAGAATACATGAGAATCATGTAAAAAGTTTTCAAAAGAAAACAAGTCACTCAAATGAAATCATAAATCAAGTTTTAAGTCCAAAAGCAATGTTTGATCAACAAAGAAAACTTTCTTTGAAAAACTTGATCAAACCATATA
>NW_017978645.1:0-785 GCF_001876935.1 Asparagus officinalis | reverse complement strand
CAACCCTTCCAAATATATGGTAGAGGGGTTAAATGGGTGAAGGACTGAACCGTAGGTTGATCAAAAGTCATTTCAATGCTTAATTCAGCTCCAATTTGAATTCTGATTCAAATTTGGTCCAAACTGGTTCAATTTGGCTCAGACTGGCTCATTCTGGTTCAATCTGGCTCAATTTGGCTCATTCGGGTCTGGTCTGGTCCAGCCAGGTTCAATCTGGCTCGATTTGGTTTATTCTGGCTCATTCTGGCTCATTCTGGCTCATTCTGGTTCAGCCCGGTCTGGTCTGGTTCAGCCAGATCTGGTTCAAGGCTATAAAAGGGGTTCTTTTTTTTTCTTTTTCTTTTTCTTCCTCTCTTTCTAGGGCCGGCCACCCCCTCCCTCTCTTCTCTTGATTTCTCTTCCCTCGAGCATCCATTCTCTTTCAAACCTTGATATTTGTCTTAGATCTGGCTTTCCTTTGAATCTTGGACTGAGAAATCTCCCAAAAACTCAAAACCAAAAGTTTCTTTCAGGCCCCTCGAGCGCGTGGTTCAAGTTTCCTTAAAGGTCTCACCTTTATTGGATTTTGGGCTCTTCTTCAGGTAAATCCTCCGCAATCTTGATCTATTTCATGTTTGATCTAGTGTATGGAGTCGCGGGATCGCATATAAGGGTTGAGTGTGTGATTTGATGCCTCAAGCTCGCCTTTTTAGGGGTAGAATTGCGATAAAAAAATAGAATTTTTCCTTTTCTAGATCTGATCCCTCAATTTACCTTGCAGGTCTCTATGTCCCGTATGGCGAGGG
>NW_017978644.1:0-785 GCF_001876935.1 Asparagus officinalis | reverse complement strand
CTGATGGCGCCGAAGGTGAAGAGGGTCGCTTCTAAGAAAAGGAAAGAACCGTCTTCTTCGGGCACTGCTAAGGCTGCTGCGGCTGAATGTATCTTTTCGTCCTGACTCTCACGTGGGTTGAACATGTATTCTTCCTCTGACTCCTCCCCGTGTTTTTGTTGTGCTTCACAGGTCAAGAGGAGGCGCCGATTGCCAAGGAACATGCGGCCGAACCTATTATGATTTCAGACGACGAATCTGAGGGTCCTGCGACCTCCGCCGTCTCAGGTTCAGCTCCCCAGCCGGGAGCCAAACCCTGCCTCGAAATTCCGCTCATTACGGCGCTCACTCCGGGCCAAGAGCCTGCTCCCTCTGGGTCTTTGCCTTGGCAGGCTCACGTCGAAGAGTTTGAGAACGCCGTGAGGCATGTGATTTCCCTTGTCGACCTTAGCATGGGCAGCTTCGACAGCTTCAGGCAGTCTCTCCTTGATCGCATGGTCGATCTTCGGTGATCGGGCGAAAATTGGCTCGCTACCCGTTGCATGCACGAGTTCTGTCTCTTGGAATCACGCATGATAAGGTTGGAGACATTGCTACGGGAGGGTCCGGAAGCCGACATGGAGTCCTGTCTGGTTCATGTCAGGCGTCAGGAAGCTTGGGAACAGGAGGTCCGTTCCAAAGAAATAGCAGATTTGGAGCCCATCGCCAACTTTTGGGTGGGTCAACAACATTTGCTAGAGGAGCAAATTATCGACCTCAATCGCACTATAGCTCGCCTGAGGGCCGAATTGGGACAGGCGGAGGCG
>NW_017978643.1:0-786 GCF_001876935.1 Asparagus officinalis | reverse complement strand
GAAGGTGTTGCGATTGGAGCAACTTTGAGGACTTATCGCTCTGTTGGCGAGAGTCGATAAATTAGGAGTATTGCGATCGGAGCAACTTTGGAGACATATCGCTCTATTGACGAGAGTCGATAAGTTAGAAGTGTTGCGATTGGAGCAACTTTGGAGACCTATCGCTCTATTGACGAGAGTCGATAAGTTAGAAGTGTCGCGATTGGAGCAACTTTGAGGACTTATCGCTCTATTGACGAGAGTCGATAAATTAGGGGTATTGCGATCGGAGCAACTTTGATGACCTATCGCTCTATTGACGAGAGTCAATAGGTTAGAAGTGTTGCGTTTGGAGCAACTTTGGAGACCTATCGCTCTATTGACGAGAGTCGATAAGTTAGAAGTGTTGCGATTGGAGCAACTTTGGAGACCTATCGCTCTATTGACGAGAGTCGATAAGTTAGAAGTGTTGCGATTGGAGCAACTTTGAGGACTTATCGCCCTATTGACGAGAGTCGATAAATTAGAAGTATTGTTAAGAGTCGACGAGTGGAAGGTGTTGCGATTGGAGCAACTTTGAGGACTTATCGCTCTGTTGGCGAGAGTCGATAAATTAGGAGTGTTGTGATCGGAGCAACTTTGAGGACCCATCGCTCTATTGACGAGAGTCGATAGGTTAGAAGTGTTACGATTGGAGCAACTTTGAGGACCCATCGCTCTATTGACGAGAATCGATAGGTTAGAAGTGTTGCGATTGGAGCAACTTTGGAGACCTATCGCTCTATTGACGAGAGTCGATAAGTTAGA
>NW_017978642.1:0-785 GCF_001876935.1 Asparagus officinalis | reverse complement strand
AGAGTACAAGAGTATAAACTGTTCCTCAATACTCCAAAGAGTACAAGAGTATAAACTGTTCCTCAATAATCCAAAGAGTACAAGAGTATAAACTGTTCCTCAACATTCCGAAGAGTATATGAGTATAAACTGCTTCTCAGACTCCAAAGAGTATACGAGTATAAACTGTTTCTCATCCCTCCTACCGGTATAAGAGGTTAAACTGCTCCCTGATACTCCAATAGGTATATGAGTCTAAACTATTTCCTACCATTGACGGGAAGTTCCTGGAGGATATTACGCTAATATTCTTAAGGATAACCCGGTCGGACAACAAAGTCAAGCCCCAGTTCCAAGAGGAAGCTGGGGGTGGATAATCCAATGCATCGGGAAGTTCCCGAAAGAATACCACATGGGTATTCTTAGGGATAACCCGGTCTTTGTGGAATTGACAAAGGAGAAATCTACATTCGAACCCTGAAGGTCAGAATGTCTCTTCTTATTCTCTAACTCTTAGGAGTTATTTTTGTGAGATGAGATCCAATCTTCTGATAGGTTAATCTTTCCTCACCAAACCATCCACTGATCAAATCAAACGACAGTGGACCCACCAACATTCCCATCTGCCAGTCATTGGCGTTTCTCAGACTCAACGTGCTAGGTCCTAAACGCCTAACATTAAAGTATCCCTTTGAGTGGTAATATGGGTTGGCACTTTCTTTGCTACCTGTATTCCACTCTCTGGTCAAACCTATAAAAGTTAGGGCCAAAGCCAAAATCCCCTCTCGATTCCTCCAATGAACGAG
>NW_017978641.1:0-785 GCF_001876935.1 Asparagus officinalis | reverse complement strand
CTCACCAGCCACCAAATCAACGTACAAGTCAGTGAAACCATGAAATACATGCAAACAACGGAACGAACCAAACTCGAAAAAAACCAGAAAGCCAAATGCTGGCTCAGCAAATGTCAAATCACCAAATGGTGGCTCGGCCAAAGTCAAACCACCAAATGGTGGCTCGGCCAATGTCAAACCACCAAATGGTGGCTCATCCAATATCAAACCACCAAATGGTAGCTCGACCAATGTCAAACCACCAAATGGTGGCTTGGCCAAAGTCAAACCACCAAATGGTGGCTCATCCAATGTCAAACCACCAAATGGTGGCTTGGCCAAAGTCAAACCACCAAATGGTGGCTTGAGCAAAACTCAGACTGGTTCGGTCCGTTTCACTGCTGATTCACTTCCTACAGTCTCGTTTGGGTTTCCGATGGCCTTTATTACCGTCTTGATAAATTACGTACTTCCGGTGAAGCCTCACGACCACGGAGACTTGTCCCATTTCAAGATAAGGATGACGGATCACCTGGGTCCTTTGCACGAGGATCGAGGTAAAGTAAAGTTTCGATCAAAGAATGCTTGGGTCTGGTGACTGAACCCCGAGCAACCACTAGAGCTGGGGGTCGCCCATGCCCCTGCAACAAGTCAGGGCCTTTGTATAATGGGAAAACCCTTGCAATTGATCGCCTCGGACGGTGAATTGAAGACCAAGAGCCCGTCAAAAGCTCGCTCTCCCAAAAGCGTAGCTCCAAGCACGTGACTCTTAAGAACGCCAATAAGGCAGCAAGCTCTCAGAAGGA
>NW_017978640.1:0-785 GCF_001876935.1 Asparagus officinalis | reverse complement strand
CTCCTAAGCCTGCCAATGATGCATCCGTATACACAACAAATGTCCTGTCACTGCTCGGAATAGTCAAAATCGGCGCTGTAGTCAACTTAGTCTTTAAAATATCAAAGGTCTTCTGGCACTCCATGCTCCATATGAACTGTACACCTTTCTTCGTAAGGTGTGTAATAGGCGTCGAAATCTTCGAGAAGTCCTGAATGAACTTCCTATAATATCCAGCTAAGCCCAAAAAGCTGCGAATCTCTGTCACCGTCTTCGGTGGCTCCCAATCAAGAACTGCTGTGACCTTAGCCGGGTCCACTGCTATACCCTCTCGACTGATGACATGGCCAAGAAATCTGACCTCTGATAGCCAAAACTCGCACTTGCTGAACTTAGCGTACAGCTGATGCTCCTGAAGAGTCCTCAACGCTATCCGTAGATGCTCCTCGTGATCCGCCTCCGATCTCGAGTAAATAAGAATATCATCGATGAAAACGATCACAAACTGATCTAAGAAAGGACGGAAAACCCGGTTCATCAAGTCCATGAATACCGCGGGTGCATTGGTTAATCCAAATGGCATGACCAAGAACTCAAAAGAACCATATCGAGTAAGAAAGGCGGTCTTGGGAATATCCATCTCCCGAACCCGCAACTGATGATAGTCAGAACGAAGATCAATCTTCGAGAAATACTACGCACCCTGCAGCTGGTCAAACAAGTCATCGATCCTAGGAAGTGGGTACCTATTCCGGATAGTGACCTTGTTCAACTCTCTATAATCTATGCATAATCTCATACTACCG
>NW_017978639.1:0-785 GCF_001876935.1 Asparagus officinalis | reverse complement strand
TACCGCTTTTAGAACACCATTGGGGGTATATTGCTATACAGTGATGCCATTCGGCCTGAAAAACGCGGGAGAAACTTATCAACGTGCAATGAATGTCATCTTTCACGAGCACCTACGTAAGAAGATCGAGTGCTATGTTGACGATATAGCAGTAAAAAGCCAACACAAAGGTGATCATCTTACAGACTTGAAGACAATGTTCGATATCATGCGAGCACATCAATTGAAGATGAACCCGACAAAATCATTCCTCGGGGTATCAAGTGGAAAATTCCTGGGATTTATCGTTACCTCCAAGGGAATCTCTCTCGACCCGGAAAAAGTGCGTGCTATCCAAGACATGCCACCGCCTAAGAATCTCAAAGAGCTCAGGGGTTTGCAAGGGAGATTGGCCTATATTCGTAGATTTATATCAAATCTCTCAGGACGTTGTCAACCTTTTTCCAAGCTCATGAAGAAAGGAGTGTCCTTTGTCTGGGATACAGAATGTCAAAAAGCATTCGAGGAGATTAAGGAGTACCTTACTCAACCGCCAGTTCTTGTGCTCCCAAAATCAGGGAAACCATTCCTGTTATATGTGAGAGCCATGGAACATTCTCTTGGAGCTCTGTTGGCTCAGAACAACGATCAGGGTCAAGAACAAGCCATCTATTACCTAAGCAGGACTATGATGGGAGCCGAACACCGATACAATCTAGTTAAAAAAGAATGTCTCACCTTGGTATTCGCAGTTCAAAAGATGCGACATTACCTGGTTGGACAGACAATTCACGTCATCTCTAAGG
>NW_017978638.1:0-786 GCF_001876935.1 Asparagus officinalis | reverse complement strand
ACTCTATGGACTAAAGCAATCTCCTCGGCAGTGGTACAAGCGATTTGACTCCTTCATGCTAAAGCATGGCTTTTCCCGAAGCGATTACGATTGTTGTGTTTACATTCAAAAGCTTCGTGGAGGTGATTATATTTATCTCCTTTTGTATGTGGATGACATGCTTATTGCTTCTAAGAGTGGGGTGGAGATAGATAGGCTGAAATCTCAACTTGGTAAAGAGTTCGAGATGAAGGACATGGGCGCTGCTAGGAAAATACTGGGTATGGAGATTAGAAGAGAGCGGGCGAATCGGCGATTGTTCTTGAGTCAGAAGGGCTATATAGAGCGGGTGATCGCGAGGTTCGGGATGCAAAGTGCTAAGTCGGTGGCGACCCCATTGGCTCCACACTTCAGGCTTTCAGGTAAACAATCTCCCACTACAGCGGAAGATAAGGCACACATGGAGCGTGTTCCTTATGCTAGTGCAGTTGGCAGTTTGATGTACGCCATGGTGTGTACACGTCCAGATATTTCACAAGCGGTTAGTGTGGTCAGCAGGTTCATGGCGAATCCGGGAAAGGCGCACTGGGAAGCGGTGAAATGGGTTCTGAGGTACTTAAAGGGTACCGTGGATACGGGTCTGTGTTTTGGTGGAGATACATATCAGATTGACGGGTTTGTTGACTCGGATTATGCGGGAGATCTAGATAGACGGCGATCTACTACTGGTTATGTATCCAGGATACATGGAGCTCCAGTTAGTTGGCGATCGATGTTGCAGGCTACAGTGGCACTTTCTACTACAGA
>NW_017978637.1:0-786 GCF_001876935.1 Asparagus officinalis | reverse complement strand
AAGATTCGGATAACCCTAACTGTCGGAAGGTTTGATTACCGAACTAAAGATAAATTTCTCGTTTATCGACAGTGAATTGTGGTTTTGGTCCTAACTATAGGAATGTTTGACCAAACGGGAGTTTGAGATGACCCTAACTGTAGAAAGGTTTGATCACTCGAATTGAAAGTGGACCTCTCGTTCATGGAAGGAATCGAGAGGGGATTCTGGCTTTGGCCCTAACTTTTATAGGTTTGACCAAGGAGGCAGTGGAAGTGGGGGGTCTGAGACGATCTTACCTTTTATAGGCTTGATCGCTCAATTTAAAAGTGGACCTCTCGTTCATGGAAGGAATCGAGAGAGGAATTTGGCTTTGGCCCTAACTTTTATAGGTTTGACCAATTGGGAGGTTTGAGATAATCCTAACTGTAGGAAGGTTTGATCGCTCGATCTGTGGACCTCTCGTTCATTGGGGGAATCTGTTTGTAATGATCGGGTTATCCCTAAGAGAATTACATATAGTATTTTTCCGGGAACTTCCCGTTATATGAATCATCCACCCCCAGTTTCTTCGCGAAACTGGGTTTATCATTGCATTCGGTTACATGATCGGGTTATCCTTAAGAATATTACATATAAAAATTCTCCAGGAACTTCCCGTCAACGGTAGGAAACAGTTTAGACTCATATATCTATTGGAGTATCAGGGAACAGTTTAACCTCATATATCGATTGGACGATTGAGAAGCAGTTTATACTCGTATACTTGTCGGAGTGTTGAGAAGCAGTTTATACTCGTATACTCTT
>NW_017978636.1:0-786 GCF_001876935.1 Asparagus officinalis | reverse complement strand
GAATCAAGGCTTTTCCCGATCGCCTCACCAAGGAGAGCATAATGGGGTAAAAGGACTAATTTGCAAATTTTCAGAAAAAGGGTTAATTTGTAAAATTTCCATAAAGCGTCGATCCTCACCAAGGAGAACCAAGGCCTTTCCCGGTTGCCTCACCAAGGAGAACAACGGGGGGTAAAAGGGACCAATTTGCAAATATAAAAAAAAGGGAGGACTAATCTGTAAATTTGCAAATATGCCAAAAAAGTAGCTCACCAGCATATGAAGGAAGCGCGCCATCAGCCGATGCAGCAGGAAAACGACCTCTCGAGACTCGCGACATAATGGCCTACAAAAGTCCCCTAAAAAGGCGAGCTTGAGGCATCAAATCACTCCCTCAACCCTTATATGCGATCCCGCGATTCCATACACTAGATCAAACATGAAATAGATCAAGATTATGGAGATATACCTGAGGGGAGGCTCGAGGATCCGACAAAAATTAGATCTTGAAAGTGCTCGAACCACACGCTCGAGAGGCCTGAGAGAAATTCCAAAAATGGAAGTTTTGAAGGATTTTTCAGTCAAGGATCAAAAGGAGTACTAGATCTAAGACGAATATCAAGTTTTTAAGGAGATCGGACGCTCGAGGGAAGAGAAATCAAGAAAATAGGACAAGGGGGGGGGGGCCCTAGAAAGAGAAGAAGAAAAAAAATGAAGAAAAAACCCCCTTTTATAGCCTTGAACCAGATCTAGCTGAACCAGACCAGACCAGGGTTGAACCAGACCAAGCCAGATTGAGCCAGAATG
>NW_017978635.1:0-786 GCF_001876935.1 Asparagus officinalis | reverse complement strand
ACAGACAGCCGATAACCGCCTTTCTCGCCTATTCTCCGAGATAGAGGAATTGAAACAAGTTATAGCTAACGCACAGGCCTCTTTGGTCATTCAAGAGAAGGCTCATGAGCAGGTGGCAAAGGAGTTGGAGGATATTGAGTCTCGTCGGCAATTGGTCGCCGATTCTGTTGAGGAGAAGGATCGAGCTCTTAAGGAGGTCAAAGATACTGTTCAGGACTTAGTCTCGCACACCGAGGAAGATCTTCATCGAGAGATCTTGAGGAGGCTTGAGCTTTGCCTAGCCGGGGAGATTCGTGAGGCGGAACGGCGATTGAGAACTCTGTAGTTTGCCTTTGATTCCCCGTTATAATAGGATTTCTTTTTTTTTCATAAATGAAATTATCCTTTTATTTCTGGCCATTATCACTCGTGTGTGCACTCTATATATATATTTTTTTAACATGCGTTAGTTGGCATTTGGCCGCAAGAAACTCTTATCGGCGGATTTCAATTGTAAGCTCGTCTCGCCTGAAGGCGGATTTTATCCGAGGGCGAGTCTGTGGGGGACATACTAATAACGACTTTGGCTGCGGGAGAACTCCGTCTTTAGCGGGTCGTGTGTTAACCCACGTGCACGTCGGTTACGGAGACGTGAGCACGTCACTCCGCATTAAATGCGATGCGATGGGTCTCTTCGTCCCCCACGCCCGATTCGGGCCGTTGGTTGGGGATCGTGCTTAGGAACCGCCGAATCTTGGCCGTCCATATAGGATCCGGATTATTCGGCCTTCCTCTTAACTGTTTGGG
>NW_017978634.1:0-786 GCF_001876935.1 Asparagus officinalis | reverse complement strand
CAAAGGCGTAAGGCGAAGGCTGCCCACGCTCGCGCTCTTCGTCAACGAGCGCAAGAAACCAAGAAAGAGACGGTGACTGAAAGGCCACCGAAGAATCGTAAAGTCTGGATACCAAAGACGCCACAAGCATCTGTTCCGGGCCCGTCTACTGCAACACCAGTAGAACCTTGGGTTAGCCCAGATTTGTCCAAGTTCAAGATAACAATGGCAGATCGCCTTGGTCCTTCAGTTGATGATCGAGGCAAATCCCCAGTCAAGGAACAACCATGTCCGGCAAATAAACCATTAATGGTTTCATATGCAGGGGGTCGTAAACACCCTCCTGTCAGAACTGCACAAGTCCAAAACGAGAGAATACCAGTTCACTCTCGTTTAGGACCTCTGAAAACTCCACACCCGCAAGGGGGTGGATTTAAACATTCAACTTTGGATCGCTCAGAGGCGACGACCAGTCGTCCTGTGCATGTTAACAAAGTTCAAAAGCGAAAGATAGGTTGCTCGAATCACAATAATGATGAGCTGTACTATCAGAAAGATAACTCAAGAAAGAGAGTTGTCAGAGAAAATGAGTCTCATTGCGCTTGCGAGAGACTCATTAAAGCAGTGTTGACAGAATGCGGATGCTCTAAGAATAATTCAACAAGAGTCTCCGTATTTCAAAGATTGTCCAATGAAGCGTCAAAACCCAAAACAAGACGTTTCAACAAAACGAAATCGGTAATCCGACAAGATGAGCTTCCTGAGGTCACTATCAACATGACCAATAAAGGAAAGCAAAAGTCAGTT
>NW_017978633.1:0-787 GCF_001876935.1 Asparagus officinalis | reverse complement strand
AACAATGAGAGCGAATAATTCTTTTTTGAAATTTATTCACACCCCCAACTTGATAATACGATTCATCGGCATTATTGTCAAAAAATCGTATCGTTTGTTGGCATGACCTCCCAGGTATGACGATATCATTTGGTGAATGCGTCTTCTTCTGGGGGTGCAAAACCTTGTTGGCATTCTCAGGACAATTCATTTTTGTCTTTGAGCGATCCAAGGTTATGTCGGGAGTCGCACGTTTAAAACCACCCCCTTGCGGGTATGGAGTCTTAACGGGCTCTGAATTGGAATCCAAACTTGGCAGAGTTCCGGTGGTTCTTTGGCCACCGTTTTCTTGTTCCTTTCTCGTCTTTGTTGTACTAGAGCACGGGCATGAGCAGCGTTTGCGCGACGTTTTTGTATACGTTCTTTGAGGGTTGAACGAACCTTTTTGACTGTAGTCCATTCCTCCATCGCTAACTTAGTAGAGATATGAGTGATTGGTCGTTGAGACCACTGAACCACTCGATGCCTCCTCGACTCTAGGTCCGCGTGATAACGAACCCCGTCGGTTTGTTCTAATGCTTTAGCCAATTGACGAGCGCGGCGTTGGCGTCGCCTTTGACGAGCCCTCTTTGTCAGTGGCGAATTTATATCGAATGACTCCTTAATTGGGGAGTTATACTGTTGAGCAGAGTTGTTGTGAGTAAAATTTTCAGCAACAATCGAGCCAGAGTCTTCATCCGTTGTGTTTGTGGAAAAATTTGCAGTAAAAGAAATAAAAGAAAAATTGATTTGTATTCCTTTAATCTCA
>NW_017978632.1:0-787 GCF_001876935.1 Asparagus officinalis | reverse complement strand
TTGGATCTTGTTTTTGAGTCCAAAGCAAATCTCGGTGGGATGAAGAACCCTTCTGTGATACGCACAGTAATTTAGATCCGTAATCCTCTTAGCTCCATCCTGATCTTTAATAGGTGGTAGCTCGATTTTATCATTAGCGAGGAGGTATTCTAATATGGCTGGAGCTTCATCATCTTCGAAAGAATATTCCTTTTGAAACCTCGGATCGAGAGTCGCATTCTCAACGATTGCAGATGTCATTGGTTGGCCTCTCTCAGCTTTCTTTCTTTTAAGAAAGTGCTCAGCTTGTTCACCCCGAGATTTTAACTCCTTCCAAGTTGTGGATGGCACGACCCCCAGAGCTTCCAGGACATCGATGGAAAGGTTATTGTGGCATGTTTGCAGGATGAACTCCTCTGTAATAGGATCTCTGCAATTCATTGCTTTGCCACGGAAGCGCTTGACAAAATCGTCGACTGACTCTCCGTCTTTTTGCTTCTCATCCAAAAGAGTTCCGATTGACACTTCGGTGTCATCATCGAAATTGCTGAGGAACAAACTTTTCATGTCATCCCAGCAATTGATGCTCCCTGGCTTGAGCCGTCGGTACCAATCGAAGGCGGGCCCACGAAGGGTGCCAATGAATGACCGAACCATTAAAGCCTCGTTTCCCGAGATCATGCCCAAATGAGACTTGAAATAAATCAAGTGCTGAATCGGCGAACTCTTCCCCTTAAATGGTGTGAGGTTAATCAGATTGAACTTTGTCGGATACGATATTGAATCCCATTCTCTTGGATAGGGACAT
>NW_017978631.1:0-787 GCF_001876935.1 Asparagus officinalis | reverse complement strand
GTATTGTAAAGAAGAAGGACATTGGAAGATAGACTGCCCAAAGTGGAAAGAAAAAGCCGGGAAGAATAAAGGGAAAGCTGCACAAGCTTCAGAAGTGAATGTTGCAAAAGCTATTGGTAAGCATTCAGATTCAGACTCTTCAGGCTATTCATGCCCTGCTTTACCGTCGGTTTGCTATGCGGATTCCACGGAGTGGATGATGGATTCGGGAGCTACATATCACATCTGCCCTAAGAGGGAGTGGTTTTCTAGCTTTGAGGAGCTGGAAAGAGGGGATGTCGTGCTTATGGGTAATGATCACGTATGCCCTATTGGTGGTATTGGTTCAGTCCGGATCAGGATGCATGATGGTGTAGTGAGGGAATTGAAGAAAGTGAGGTTCGTGCCACAGTTGACGAAGAACATCATTTCTCTTAGAACTTTGGAGGCAGCAGGATATCGAGTGATCTTAGAGGATGCTACAGTGAAGGTCATGAAGGGTTCTATGGTGGTGATGCGAGGTGTCAGGGAAAACAACATATACTACTTGAAGGGCAAGACAGTTACAGGGGGTCTGGCAGCTTCTATCACTACAGAGGAGGACACTACCACTTTATGGCACATGAGACTTGGACACACAGGAGATAAGTCCCTACAGTCATTGGAGAAACAGGGACTATTGAAAGGTGCTAAGACCTACAAGATGGAATTGTGTGAGCATTGTGTACTTGGGAAGAAAACTAGAGTGAAGTTTGGCACCGCTGTTCATAACACCCGAGGTACATTGGATTATATTCACACAGATGTT
>NW_017978630.1:0-787 GCF_001876935.1 Asparagus officinalis | reverse complement strand
GTGTTTTGTATATATTGCATAGAATATGCAATTTTGTGAAAATATGGTTTTCTTAGTTTTTGGACTTAATAATCATATCCATATGTTATTAAGTCTATATAATCATTGTGCAAAGTTTCAAAACATGGTTTAGCCAAAATATCAAATTTCACATGTTTACATTTTCGTGTTTTGAACTATTTTGCAAAATGATGATTTTTTACAAATGGGAAATGTAATTTGGAAAATTCTTTTTGTAACATGTTCACTTACATGTTTATATACTTTTCCCAAAGTTTCATAATTTTTGGACTTCATTTGTTATTTTTAACACATCTTCAAAAGTCTCAAAAATAGCTTTAAAAAACCAGTTTTAAGTGAGTTCATATGCTCACTGGGTGACAGAGAGTCTGTCGGTCGACCGGTCCGGTCGACCGATAAAATTTCCGGTCGACCGATGAATTTTCCGGTCGACCGACGAGAGCTTTTTCAGCTACCAACGGCTAGTTTTCTTACCGTTGCTTGGGGTTGTTTTTGTCTTTTGTTAGGGGTTTTGGCTGATGTCTTGGGTTGTTATAAATACCTCATTGCATTTACCTCTCCCTCTCTAACAAGAGAATGGTTTAAATGATTTTAACACGGGTTTAAACTTGTTTAGTGTTTGTTTAAGTTTGTTTTAAGAAGCTTTTAAGTGTTTGAGTGTTTCGGTTTTGTGATTCAATTCTACAAGAGCTTGAGAAGATCATCTATTGGTGTTTGGACATTCAACTATTCTCCCTCCAACTCTTGATATATTGAGAAGTTTTCT
>NW_017978629.1:0-787 GCF_001876935.1 Asparagus officinalis | reverse complement strand
AACGTTGGAAATGACGTAAATCGTCTGTCCAACCAAGTAATGTCGCATCTTTTGCATTGCGAATACCAACGCGAGGCATTCTTTCTTAATTATCGGATATCGAGACTCGGTTCCTATCAAGGTCCGACTTAGGTAATAGACTGCCTGTTCGTGACCATTATCATCGTCTTGTGCTAGTAAAGCACTTATCGAGTGGTTCATCGCTTTGAGATAAATCAAGAACGGTCTACCTGATTTTGGTGCAACAAGAACAGGAGGATTCGTCAGATATGTTTTGATATCTTCGAATGCTTTTTGGCAGGCATCATCCCAGATAAATGATACCCCTTTCTTGTTCAGCTTAGAGAACGGTTGGCACTTCCCAGAGAGATTTGAGATGAACCGCCGGATGTAAGCTAAACGCCCTTGCAATCCTCTGAGCTCTCTTAGGTTTCTAGGAGGTTGCAGTTCATGTATCGCCTTCACCTTATCGGGATCAATATGAATACCTTTAGTGGTGACGACGAATCCCAGGAATGACATTCCAAGGAAGGATTTAGTGGGGTTCATCTTCAATTGATGACTCCGCATGAGATCGAACATCGTCTTCAAGTCCTTGATGTGATCTTCTTTGTTGCGGCTTTTTACAACCAAATCATCGACGTAGCATTCGACTATTTTCCTGAGATGTTCTTGGAAAATCTTAGTCATTGCTCGTTGGTACATGGCGCCTGCATTTTTAAGACCGAAAGGCATTACGGTGTAGCAAAAGACACCGAGGGGCGTTCTGAACGCTGTATGCTTCTCG
>NW_017978628.1:0-787 GCF_001876935.1 Asparagus officinalis | reverse complement strand
GTACCAAGACTACTAACCACCAAGGACCCAAGACATGGGTACCTAAAACTACTACACCTTCATCTTCTTTTTTTGTAGGGAACGTCACGGCAACGGCGTAAGGAGATGTGGTACCTTGATAGTGGTTGCTCACATCATATGACGGGCAACAAAGAGTTATTTGCAACCCTATCAAGGATTGAAGGAGGCAATGTCTCCTTCGGTGGTGGTGAGAAAGGTAAAATCATTGGTATCGGTTCTATTGGTAAGAAACCCTCACCCATTATTAAAGATGTTTATTTAGTAAATGGCTTGAATCATAATCTTCTTAGCATTAGCCAATTAAGTGATAAAGGTTTTGATATTTCTTTTAAACCGGATAAATGCATCATTAGTATGAATGGAAAAATTATTTTTATTGCTAATCGCAAATCTAATGTATACATTTTTGAGATGAATGAATTAGTAAATCAAGATGTGAAGTGTCTTGCGGCAATTGATGAAAATCCTTGGATTTGGCACAAGAGACTTGGACATGCAAATATGGAGTTAATATCAAAATTATCTAAGACTTGTGAAAGGGCTACCTAGCTTGCACTTCATAAAAGATACAATTTGTGAGGATTGTGCCAAAGGTAAACAAACAAAGTCTTCTTTCAAATCCATCCATGAGGTATCGACTTCTAAACCCTTGCAATTGCTTCATCTTAATTTATTTGGTCCTATGCGTGTTACCTCTATTGGAGGCAAACACTATGTTTTTGTGATTATTGATGATTTTTCTCGTTTTACATGGACAATATTTCTT
>NW_017978627.1:0-787 GCF_001876935.1 Asparagus officinalis | reverse complement strand
GTTGAATATTTCATTCTATATTGTTTATTTTGTTTATTTCAGAATAATAAAAAGAATTTATTCTTCTCTAATGTGAGAGTTTCTTGTTCAGTTGTTAAAAAAAAGAAGAAAAAAAAGAAAAGAAAAAAAAGAAAAAAAAGGGAAAAAGAGAAAGAAGAATAAATTTTTGTTTTCATCCTCCTCAGACCAAAGGTAATTGTAGATTTTTATCAGCCGACCAAATGTAAGTGCTTCACTTCTTATCTGCTTTACTTTGTGCATCATAGAGTTTGCATTGAGGACAATGTAAAATTTAGGTGTGGGGGTGAGAATTAGTTATTTTTTCTCTTTATTTTACAATTTCCCCCACTTTTTCTTTAAAAAAAATTTATAAAAATATCGTCACTTGCCAAATTGATAGAGTTATGTAATAATTGATTTATTTGATAAATTTGAAATTTTCTAACCCCTAGTTAGTTATTTACTTAAGTTCACATTTTTATGATAACTCTAAATAAATTTCTTAAGAAATGATTTTCAAAGTAGTATACTTTACTTAAGCCTTAACTTGGACTTTTATTTAAAATAATGAAATTTTTGCATGCTTAACTTAGAGTTGAAAATAATTTTTTCAAAGTGTCTTGATTTACATATTTTCAAAATATATATACATATACAAAAAAAAGCGAAAGAAGAGTGCGAAAAATGAGCACCAAAAACAAAAGAAAAAAAAAGAAAGAAAAAAAAAGAAAAAAAACTCTTGAATTCAAGGTGATTCTATCTTATAAAGCCTAAGCTGACCGAGTAA
>NW_017978626.1:0-787 GCF_001876935.1 Asparagus officinalis | reverse complement strand
ATTTCTTGGATTGGTTCAACACGGATTAAGCGATGAAAATTATCCCGAACCCAAATTTGCATACACCAAGACAAATTTTTTTTTTTTAAAGGAAAGAAAGGAAATTAGTTTTTTTTTAAAGGAAGAAAGAAAGAAAATTAGTTTTTTTTTAAAGGAAGAAAGAAAGAAAATTAGTTTTTTTTAATATGAGAAGATAAAGAATAAGAAAAATCCTAACTAAAACAAATCAAGGCAATCACTTTTCAATCAACTCTAACTCTAGGGTTTAGCCTAACTCCACTAGACCAGCTCCTAACCAAAAATTCCTACAGTGAAAAGATCAAAGTTTTACCCAGGTAGTTAGCCAGGTAAGGATAGTACTAGAGGGTGATCAAAGATCAATTAAGTACCTCTTTCCTTGCAGAGCGCTTTACGCAACCCCTAAACCTTTCCTTAGACACCAACTATTCTGAGAAAACTTAAACCGTTCACTTAAGGATTTCTTGTTCCTTATTGAGCTCGAATCCTTAGGGGCCAACGTCTAATGAGATTTATTAGGCTTGGGTGGTGTAGTGAGGAATTAGTGATTTTTTGGCTAAGGAAAGGGTGATGAAATCCCTCACCTTATCTTGATTGGGGTTTTGCCCTTAAGAATGTTTTAAGTGTGTGCAAAATCAAGTGCAACAATCACTTTGGTGAATTCCTACATTATATGAAATGCAACCCTAGAAATTAAAAACGACTAAAAAGGATGATAAAAAGAAAATCTTTTTTTTTTAATTATGGTCAACAATAATCAAATGTGAGA
>NW_017978625.1:0-787 GCF_001876935.1 Asparagus officinalis | reverse complement strand
TTAATCTTTTACCGATTGAAAAAGACACCAGAGTCTAAGTCTGGGGAATTTTATCCCGAAGCCTAAGAAAGGATAAGTCAATGCCTAACACGCATTGCCGGGTGCCATATTCCCGTAAGAAATGGTGAAGTCTATGTATTCAAAATCATAGCACTAAGTCTAAGAGAATTAATTTTCTTAGCACAACGTTACATGCGGAACGGATCTAGAATAATCTGCATGCTAGCCCGACTCAAACGGTAGTCGGTAAAGGCTGATCAAACCCGTTGCCGAAAATCCCACAAGTATTATGGTTGATTATTCCATACGGAGTAAGACACATCATAATAAAGGAGACATAATGAATGAAAAAGACATATTTTCTATTAATAAAATTGAGTTTGCAGGTACAAGAGTTACAATCAATCTACATGAAGTTTGTGACTACGGACTTGCTGTTCAAGTTTAGTCAATTCCTCTGTATAAGTTCGCTCAAGCTCACACTGCAATGCAACCTTGAAGGATTCCTCGGTGAGGGATAATGTTTTCGCAGCCTCTTGTTTGATCTTGGCTAACTTCTATTTCGAGAGATCTAATTTTTCGGATATCACAACTTGTGAACGCTCCAAGTCATCCTTCGTCATCCCCAAGATAGCCAAGGCCTCCATTTGATCCACCCGACTTTGTTGCGTTTGAATCTCAAGTCCAGTAGAAGCCCGAGTGTCGCGCAATGCTTGTGGACGAGATTCCATCCGGATGGCTATGTACGTTGAAGTACCGGCAGTCTTCAACTCTTGTAACCGTCGGA
>NW_017978624.1:0-788 GCF_001876935.1 Asparagus officinalis | reverse complement strand
TCTTTGGTAGGATATATCATCTTGTGCTAGTTTATATATCCTTGCATATATTTATCATATAGGATATATTTCATTAGTTCATATTGTCTATCCTAGCTCATATATCTTGTTGTATTTCATACTTGCTAGGATAGCTTGTTATTAGTTTTAATTGGCATAAAATCAGATTAGATTAGCATAAGACCCTAATCACCCCCTTCTAGGGTCTAACAATTGGTATCAGAGCTTGGTGCTCTTTGATTTAAGGTCTAATCGCCTTGAGTTAAAGATCCAAGTTATCTTTTTGTGCTAATCTTGTTTTGATTGCATTTGTATCTTGCTTGCCTTTTATATTATGGATATGCATGGTTTAGGTTATGCCATCAATATTGCTCCTAGATTAGATAATTTCCCCTATGCCCAATGGTGTGTTAGATTTAAACTTTTTGTTCAATCTAAACACTTTGATTTATGGGAAATTATAGATGATGCTTATATTGTGCCCACTTTGGAGAAATCCAAATGGAATAAGAATGATCATCGTATGTTTACAATGAACAATATTTTGTTAGAATATTTGCTAAATGCTTTTAATTCATCTATGTCTAACAAGTTTGTTCATTTTGATAGTGCTTATAAACTTTGGAAATTTATAGAAGCACCTCAAGGGGACTTGGAGGCGATCCAACAAGCTTTGGAGGATCGGACTTCAAGTTCATATGGAGCTTTATGCACACGTGCACTAGACGATAGCCCTAGTGAGGTTTGCGAGTTCGAAACCATTAATGATTTACCTAATGATGAACTTG
>NW_017978623.1:0-788 GCF_001876935.1 Asparagus officinalis | reverse complement strand
TGTTCCAGTGAGATGAACATCGGATTGCGCCACCACTTCTTCATCAGAGAAGCTTGTCCCCAGCGGAGTTGCCATCTTTTGTTCGTTGGAAAAATTGCAAAGAAGAGAATAAAGAAAATTGACTTGGATTCCTTTGATCTCGATTACAACTTGATTACAAAAGAGAGGAGAACGAAATTGGTTCTTCCTCTTTGTTTAAAACTGGGTTCTTCACGGTGGCGATGGAGTGCCTCCCTCGAATGCTCGCGTCGAGTTTGCTCTCCGTTGACGATCCGCACGTCTTGATTCACTGGAACGATATCTTCTCCTCACGATTTGACGTTGTGGAGAACTTGCGTGGCAAGTTTAAAACTCTTGATGAGTTGATAACTCTGATCGAGTTTGAACTCTTGAAAAAGAGTTGATTTGAACCAAAAGTTCGGTTAATACCAAGGACAGAGGCCCCCTGTTGTTGAAGTTGAAGATGATCTTCGTTGGAAGATGATGCCGATCTCCTCAAAAACCTCTCTCCAGTGGTCGATCCAAGCCGCCTCCTGTGGTCGATCTGAGCCAAGAAAATCGAACCTTTAACTCAGTTGAGTTTGTTGAGTTTTTATAGGGGGATTAGAGGTTGTAACTGCCCTCTAAATCCGCTCCTAAGTGGGCGTAAATCCCTCAGAACGTGGGATAACGGTTTTGAGGCCGTTCGGCTTGTGTTTGAACAAGTCAAAACGCTTAACCTGGCGTTCAGAACCCAACTTCGCCTCTTAGAATTGAGACGCGAAGTTGGGTGTTGGTTGAACATTGAT
>NW_017978622.1:0-788 GCF_001876935.1 Asparagus officinalis | reverse complement strand
AAGAATAAAGAGACTACAACCAACAGAAATGAGTTACCCCTTATGGATGTGTTAGCCTCTTTATTCCAAAAATCCACGTATGCCTCCTGCAAGTTATCTGAAGAAGCAAGGGGTACAGAGATGATTAGAGGATGCACAAATTCTTTTGTATACCATCTAAAAGATACATTGTCAATAGTAGATGTACCTGGATCTGCGGAATCAGGTCCTACATTGCTATCCTCCCTAATGTCGGCAACCCCTGTAGGCCTTTTAAACTGGGGCAGCGGGTCAGGCTCACCAGGAGACACAGGAACGGAATCGGGACTCATTTCGCTCTCTCCACGCTCTTCTATATAGATGGAAAAGCATGAGTCAATGTTCCGAATAACCAAGAAGATGGTTTACAAGGTAGATGTTACCTCCATCACTAGCAGGGTCATCACCAGCCAAGTCCATATCAGATGCTCGGGAAGCTGCACGCGGCTTGCGGGCTAATCTCTTCCGCCTAGTAGCAGGGACAATAATCGAAGGTCTCGCCTGGGGAGGGAGACGAAACTCTTCATCCTGGTCAACTGTGGTCCCTGAAACATCAAACCATAGTCAGTTTCAATATTTCTAGAAGATGGAAGGAAAAGATGAATAGCAAACCTCGCTCGGAAAAATCTTCATAAACTTCAGGATCTCCGCCTAAAGCCTCGTCTGCGGAATGAAACGTCTTCTTTCCCTCTTCATCAATTCGACGAGTCTTGTTCCGTGTCCTCTGTGATCGAGCATTTTCCCAAATCCTACGGGAATCAACCTGAGAA
>NW_017978621.1:0-789 GCF_001876935.1 Asparagus officinalis | reverse complement strand
CCCGGGGAGATTAAGACAACTCCAACCCCAGAGGAAACTGTATGACCTCCCGGGGCTATTACCTTATTAACTGCTCTCGACGCCCCATCGAAATATAATTGCCATACTTGTTGGTGCGATGTAGTGTTAACCTCGTGGGTTTCATCCGGCAAGTCATCATATACTTCTGCTGTATCCGTGGTCGGGTTTGCCGCCAAAAGATCACAAATCGCCTGTCCTTTTATCGACTTCTGCTGCTTGAAGTGCAAATCATATTGGGACAAGAGAAGGGCCCACTTCGCTAATCTCCAATTCATAGAGGCCGGTTGCGTCATAAACACCCGTACTGGATTAACGTTGGAGATAACGTAAATTGTTTGTCCCACTAAGTAATGCCGCATCTTTTGCACTACAAACACCAATGCAAGGCATTCTTTCTCAATCATCGGATATCGAGACTCTGCGCCTACCAAGGTCCGACTTAGGTAATAAACTGCCTGTTCGTAACCATTATCGTAGTCTTGCGCTAGTAAGGCACTTATTGAGTGGTTCATCGCCTTGAGATAAATCAAGAACGGTTTACCTGATTTTGGTGCAACGAGAACAGGAGGGTTCGCCAGATATGTTTTGATATCTTCGAACGCTTTTTGGCAGGCATCATCCCAGATAAATGATACCCCTTTCTTGTTTAGCTTAGAGAATGGTTGGCACTTCCCAGAAAGATTTGAGATGAATCGTCGCATATAAGCTAAACGCCCTTGCAATCCTCTGAGTTCTCTCAGATTCCTCGGGGGTTGCAATTCATGTATC
>NW_017978620.1:0-789 GCF_001876935.1 Asparagus officinalis | reverse complement strand
GCTAATGCCGCCGCTGACTTATGGGCCTCGTTGTTGTTGTAAGTGGTGGCCATAATAACTTGTTTCGACAAGTTTTATAAAAACCCTAAATGGGTTCTTGTCAACGAGGAAGATGACTCATTTTGTTACAATTGGAACGTACAGTTGGAGTTTTGCGTTAATTACCAACTCTGAGCGTGGGTTTTGTACTTTGCGTTCAAAACGCAAATCTTGAACTCTGCGTTTAAGATTAAAAACGTAGATTTTAAAGTCTGCGTTTAAGATTTAAAACGCAGATTTTGAAGTCTGCGTTCAAGATTAAAAACGCAGATTTTGAAGTCTGCGTTCAAGATTAAAAACGCAGATTTTAAAGTCTGCGTTCAAGATTAAAAACGCAGATTTTGAAGTCTGCGTTCAAGATTAAAAATGCAGATTTTGAAGTCTGTGTCATAATCTAGATCTTTTCATTAGCAATTCCCTTTAATTACTAACTTCTGTTTCTTGTTTCGCAGTGCTTTTTCCCAATGTGCCACTTTTGCCGAAGCAGCATTTCAGTTACACTGACGATCCAGAAGTGGGGAAAGTTTTTGGTCTTCATAGAGAAATTCCCATGTGCATTTTCCTTGGCTTGGAGCGGGCACATTTAATTAGGTTTGCCGGGTGTTCTACTCTTAGGGCTCTGATCACTGATTTGGACCTAGAGACACCCGTGGGTCAGGACCAATTTGTCAAACCGGCCTTTTTGTTTGGGGACCATATCCCAACGGATGACAAAGTTGGACACGTAGAAAATTCCCCTTTGCTGCGAAG
>NW_017978619.1:0-789 GCF_001876935.1 Asparagus officinalis | reverse complement strand
CTAGGAAATTCTCCCGGAACTCAAAACTTCACTCCCGCTTCGACCCAACATTTTCCTATGGGAAACACAATTCCGTTCAATTCTCATTCACAAATTCAACAACCCAATCTGCCGTATCAAAATCAGTCTCCTCTTCATCAAGCTGTAATTCAGACTCATCACAATTCAGATCAGGATAAACGTCTCAACGTCTTGGAAAGGGGTTTGGAAACCATAATTAAGGCCTCTACTCAAACCACGAATATGTTGACTCAAACGTCTAGCATGCTGAATTCCTTCATGCAATCAACCGGACAAATGCTCAACTCCAACACTCAAGCTATAGCTAGATTAGAATCCCAACTTGGTCAACTAGCTAGTGCCGTGAGTGAAAGAGAGAAAGGAAAATTTCCGAGTCAACCCGTGGTCAACCCTAATAACACAGGATGCAGTTCATCCTATGAAGCTCAAGTGAATGCAATCCATTCACTTCGGTCAGGTAGACAGGTCGATAATCAAGTGAGAACTCCTCCAAGTCAAACTCTTGATCCTGTACAAATTCCTTCTCCTTCTCCTTCTGATGAATCTATTCAACAATCACTCCCCTCAGATGACCAAGAACCTGAACCCGAACCTGAGCCTGCTTTTGATAGATTCAGACCGGTTGCTCCCTTTCCAGATAGACTCAGGTCTAGGAAACACTCTCCTCAGGAGGAAAAGATCATAGAAACATTCAAACATGTTAAGGTCAATATTCCTCTCTTAGATGTAATTGAACAAATTCTATCTTATGCTAAATTTTTAAAAGAA
>NW_017978618.1:0-789 GCF_001876935.1 Asparagus officinalis | reverse complement strand
GACGCTACATTCAGGGTCCCTAATTGAGGTTTTAGCGACGGAATTTCCGTCGCTAAAGTTTAGCGACGGCATATTAGCGACGACCAAGTCGTCGGCAGTATTTTTTAATTAAATAATATAAAACTTTTAGCGACGGAATTACCGTCGCTAAAAATGGAATTAGCGATGGTAATTCCGTCGCTAAAAATTGAATTAGCGACGGCATTTTTTTTAAAATTTAAATCAGTTTTTTTTCATGCATGTTTTCTGTTGCTATATGGATATTTAGCGACTGCAAATCTGTCGCTAATTTTTTTTTAAATTTTAATAATTTTTTATTATTAAATTTTTTTATTTTATTTTTTTTATGCACGTTTTCCGTAGCTAAATACTTATTTAGCGACGGAAATACCGTCGCTAAATAATTATTTAGCTACGGAAAATCCGTAGCTAAATAATCATAAATTAAAAAAAAACATTTTGAAAATTATTGAAAAAACCATGTACAATATCGATACTAAATTTAAAAAACATGTTCAATCAACAGTATAATATTCAATCTCACGCATATATCACAAATTTATTTCAATAAAAACAAATAAAAGTTTCCCGACATATCAGTAGTAAATATTGTTTATACAACACAAGAAATTGTTTTCAAAGTTAACATATCAGAATCAATCCTCCTGATCATCAATCATCATCCTCATCCTCAACACGAGCTGCATTATGACTACCCTCTGTTGGACCCTAGAGGGGGGTGATTAGGGTCAAGAGGCTCTAATTATGCAATTAAAAACAGTACAAGCA
>NW_017978617.1:0-789 GCF_001876935.1 Asparagus officinalis | reverse complement strand
ATATCCCACGGCTTCATAGATTTCGTGACACGCGATACAAGGAGGGATGTGAAGCCTTCATACGTTATGTAGAAATGAATCCGAGAAAATTAGCAAGTAGTGCTATGTATTGTCTTTGTTGCATGTGTAGGAATTTGAAACTGCTGAATAGTAATGATATACGGATCCACCTAATGAAATCAGGTTTTGATGAAAAATATAAATATTGGAACTGGCATGGGGAAGATATCACTGAAGATGTGGATCCAAATGTGCGTGTCGGTACGTCCGGTGGACAACGAATAGATGACACAGAAACAATGTTGAATGATATTTTTCCTCGACCTAGAGAATTTGAGGGTGATGATAATGTCGAGGATGATATCGGAGATAAAAGTGAAGATGATATCGAAGTTGAAGCTGAAGAAGTAGGAGATGATGGAAGTGCCGAAAATATTGGTGATATGCATTCCTCCGCAGAAATAGAACGAATATTGAAGCTACTAGAAGATAGTAAAAGGACTTATATGAGGGATGTACCGAGTACTCCAGATTTTCATTTATGCTAAAACTCCTACACATTAAGACACTTAGCGGTATGTCAGATAATTATTTTGAAATGCTTCTTGATTTGCTTCGAACTGTAATACCTGGAGGAGTGAATAGCATACCCCAAACAACTTATCAAGCTGAGAAGATTGTCGCTGCTCTGAGTCTAGATTATAATAAGATTGATGCATATCCGAATGATTGTATTTTGTACCACAAGGCCAATAAAGACCTTCAAGAATGTCCGACATGTGGAGTTTC
>NW_017978616.1:0-789 GCF_001876935.1 Asparagus officinalis | reverse complement strand
TTGCTGCTCATGCATCTCTCTCATCTGCTGCATGGCCATCTCCATCTCGAATTTGAAAATTTCTTTCTGGTTAGCCAAAGCGTCTTCAAGCATCTTGGCCATTTCTTACGTGCTTATCATAAATGACTCGCGGGGTTGTCCTTCGCTGGACACTGTATTGTCCGATGCGACAGCAGAGCAGGAATCCGATTCTTCATCTTCCGAAGGCAATCTTGTCCGAACCCTACCATAAGTTCCTCGTGCGATGGCTCCGGACTGCAGACGGGTTACACGCCGGGACGCTTCCAGAAACGATTTGAGATCAATCTGTGTCGATGTCTCTTTGCTGGTCATGTTGGCGGTGACCCTCGGAAATTCTCCGTCTTTAACCACCGTTCTTCTTTGCCGGAAACGCCTATACCTTGGTTTTGGCGTTTCGGTGCCGAGCCTTTCGAACACTGAAATTCTCTCGGGGACTACCTTGATGCAGTTGCATTGAGACAGTACCGCCCGAATGAGCTTTGAACAAGGGCACTGAGTTTCCAGCCTTCGAGGACTCCTCTTTCTGGTTCTGTTCGTACCCCCAGCACGATAGTACAACTCGTCATTTTGACAGTCGGAGTAACCTATCGTGTGTGGGCACGACTTCTCAGGTATAATATTATCACTATCAGATGATAATGTTTCCATCTGAGGGCGAATTGCCTTCCTTGGACTTTCAAAAGTTACACGCCTCGAAATGTGCCTTTGTGGGCGCGAGTCTTTAGCGTGCTCTTGGACTTCGATGCGCAAGTTGGTGAGCGCAGCTGC
>NW_017978615.1:0-789 GCF_001876935.1 Asparagus officinalis | reverse complement strand
CCATTCTCTAAGCTAAACAAGAAAGGGGTGTCATTCATCTGGGACGACGCCTGCCAAAAAGCATTCGAAAATATCAAAATGTATCTGGCGAATCCTCCTATTCTCGTTGCACCAAAATCGGGTAAACCGTTCTTGATTTACATCAAGGCGATGAACCACTCGATAAGTGCTTTACTAGCACAAGACGACGATAACGGTCACGAACAGGCAGTCTATTACCTAAGTCGGACCTTGATAGGCACCGAGTCTCGATATCCGATGATTGAGAAGGTATTCGTAATGCAAAAGATGCGGCATTACTTGGTTGGACAGACGATTTACGTCATTTCCAATGTTAATCCAGTACGGGTGTTTATGATGCAACCGGCCTCTATGAATTGGCGGTTAGCGAAATGGGCCCTTCTCTTATCCCAATATGATTTGCACTTCAAGCAACAGAAGTCGATCAAAGGACAAGCAATTTGCGATCTTTTGGCGGCAAACCCGACCACAGATACGGCAGAAGTATATGATGACTTGCCGGACGAAACCCACGAGGTTAATACTACGTCGCACCAACAAGTATGGCAATTATATTTCAATGGTGCCTCAAGGTCAGTTAATAGGGTAATAACCTCGGGAGGTTCTACAGTTTCCTCCGGGGTTGGAGTTGTCTTAATCTCTCCGGGGAAGCATGTGATGCCTCGAGCTTATTCATTAACTAGTCCGTGCTCTAATAATGTAGCCGAGTACAACGCGCTTCTCATTGGACTCAGTTTCGCCAAGGAGCTAGGGGTCGAATATCTCGAA
>NW_017978614.1:0-789 GCF_001876935.1 Asparagus officinalis | reverse complement strand
CATTCTTTTAGAGGTTTAAAAGCATTGAATGCTTATTGGGCTTTGAATAATGGATCAAAGTGTAGGATTCTAAACTCGCGTGCGGGTAGCGCGAATAATGCGCGATTTTGACGCGATTATTAGACGCACTTAGCACTTTGCACGCTTGCCGCTGCCGCTTAAATGTTCTATTTTTTTTATATATATATAATTATATATTGAATATAATATTTAATGTTATTTTGAATTTTAAAAATTATGAAAAGACAAGTGACTGTTGAAAAATGGCTGTTTGCTCCAAGGGGTGTTTTTTGAAAAGTTGTGACTGTTGGAAGCACTTTTTCAAAACCTATAAATAGTTCATGTTTTCATATATTTATTAACAATTCTTTCTCTGAATCTTTTCTATCAAAAACTTCTGCAATATTACAAACTTGTTTCACAACGAATTAAGGAAAATTCCATATTTGCTTACTGGAATTTTCATTTTCTGTTGTATCCTGGGAAGAAAATTTGCATTAACCCGAAGTAACTTTGAATATCAAGTGGGGGCAAATATTTCTTTAAGGAAAGTGATTCACGCCTCAGAATTTCTGTCTCCTTCAATATTAAAACTAACAATCTTAAAGAAATATTTCTGCTATGATGGAGTCGGAATCAATCAAGGTGATGAATCAAGACATGGTCAAATTGGACCGGTTCGACGGGAATAATTTCTCTCGCTGGCAAGACAAGATGATATTTCTTCTTACAGCATTGAAGATCTCCTACATCCTCAACCCCAACCTACAGCCCATAGAAGATCCAAAA
>NW_017978613.1:0-789 GCF_001876935.1 Asparagus officinalis | reverse complement strand
ATGCATATTTTCAAAGTTGAATCTAAAGATGAAATACTATTTTTCATAAGATTCAAATCTTCATTTTTAAGCACAAATGCATTTTTAGAAGTAGAACATAAATAGTTATTTATAAAAGAAGCTGTATCATTCTTTATGTTCTCTACTTCTAACATGGCATCAATCTTAGCATGAGATAAGCTAGCAATAGATGAGATCAAATTTCCATTTTCCAAATTTAATAAGTCATTGCTTTCTTTAAGCATAGTATTTTCATTTTCAATGACATCAAATTTGGACACTAGCTTCTCATGATCGGATTTTAAAACATCATGCTTGCTTTTTAAATCATTAAAATCATTTTGCAATTTGTTATAGGCATGCAATAATTTTTCACTAGCACAAGCAAGTTCATCACTAGATAAATCATTATCGGGTTCGAACTCGCAAACCTCACTAGGGCTATCGCCTAGTGGCCGTGTGCATGTTGCTCCGTATGAACTTGAAGTTAGACCCTCCAAAGCTTGTTGGATCACCTCCAAGTCCCCTTGATGTGCTTCTATAAATTTCCAAACTTTGTAAGCACTATCAAAATGAACAAACTTGTTAGACATAGATGAATTAAAAGCATTTTGTAAATATTCTAATAAAATATTGTTCATTGTAAACATACGATGATCATTCTTATTCCACTTGGATTTCTCCAAAGTGGTCACAGTATAAGCATCATCTATAATTTTTCATAAATCAAAGTGTTTAGATTGAACAAAAAGTTTAAATCTAGCACACCATTGGGCATAGGGGAAATTA
>NW_017978612.1:0-789 GCF_001876935.1 Asparagus officinalis | reverse complement strand
ACTGAGAATAATGTCCGAACCAGTTCCGCAAAGGAAACTGGGGGTGGACGATTTATGTAACGGGAAATTCCCTAAACCACAACAATGTAATAAATGAGAACTCCCATTCAAATTCCCACCGTGTCTGTGTACTCAACACTCTCTTTGTTAGAGTCTGAACGTAAGGTTCCCCATTGGTCAAACCTTCTTACAGTTAGGGCCACAGTCAAAATCCCCTCTCGATTCTAACCCGGTTAGTTAACTGATAATAATGTCCGAACCAGTTCCGCAGAGGAAACTGGGGGTGGACGATTTATGTAACGGGAAGTTCCCAAAACCACAGCAATGTAATGAATAAGGACTCCCATTCAAGTTCTCACTGTGTCTGTGCACTCAACACTCTCTCTGTTAGAGTCTGGACGTAAAGTTCCTGATTGGTCAAACCTTCTTACAGTTAGGACCACAGTCAAAATCCCCTCTCGATTCTCCCAATGAACGAGAGGTCCACAAATCAAGCGATCAAACCTTCCTACAGTTAGGATCGTCTTAAACCTTCCATTCGGTCAAACCTTTCTACAGTTAGGACCAAAACCAAAATCCCCTCTCGATTCCTCCAATGAACGAGAGGTCCACTTTCAAATCGAGTGATCAAACCTTCCAACAGTTAGGGTCACCTCAAACTCCTGTTTGGCCAAACCTTCCTAAGTTAGGGTCAAAACCATAATTCACTCTCGATAAACCAGAAATTCATCTTTAGTTCGGTAATCAAACCTTCCGACAGTTAGGGTTATCCGAATCTTTTCGATTCTC
>NW_017978611.1:0-789 GCF_001876935.1 Asparagus officinalis | reverse complement strand
CAGTATTTTATGGACCTATCACTCTATTGAAGAGAGTCGATAAGTTGATTTGGTCGTCAGAGGTGTGATATTAACTTGACGGGTTTGTGTTGCGATCGGAGCAACTTTGTGGACTTATCATCCTATTGACGAGGATTGATAAGTGGATTGTCAGAGGTATGGTGTTAACATGACAAGAGGATGTGTTGCGATTGAAACAACTTTGTGGACTTATCATCCTATTGACGAGGATTGATAAGTGGATTTTGTCAGAGGTGTGATATTAACGTGACAGGAATGTGTTGTGATCGGAGCAACTTTGAGGACTTATCGCTCTATTGGGGAGAGTCGATAAGTTAATTGTCAGAGGTTTGGTGTTAACATGACAGGAATTTGTTGCGATCGGAGCAACTTTATGGACTTATCATCCTATTGAAGAAGATTGATAAGTGAATTTTGTCAGAGGTGTGATATTAACGTGACAGGAAGATGTTGCGATCAGGGCAACTTTGAGGACTTATCATCCTATTGAAGAGGATTGATAAGTTAATTTGTCAGAGGTGTGATATTAACATAACAGGATTTGTGTTGCGATTGGAGCAACTTTGAGGACTTATCATCCTATTGAAGAGGATTGATAAGTGGATTTTGTCAGAGGTTTAGTGTTAACGTGACAGGATTTATGTTGCGATTGGACCAACTTTGTAGACTTATCATCCTATTGAAAAGGATTGATAAGTTAATTTTGTCAGAGGTGTGATATTAACGTGACAGGAATGTGTTGCGATTGGAGCAACTTTGTGGACTTAT